>NC_142820.1:12858830-12967155 GCF_057945365.1 Rhopilema esculentum
TGTGACGTCATTGTGACGTCATAAAATGAGTTTCAAAGTAGGTCTGAGCTTTAAAAAAATCAGCATGTCAAGTTCTAAAAATGTGCTAAATTGCTTGATTTTACCTCAAAACCCACAATTATTTCACCATTCTGCTGGACCACTACCTGAGACGCCACCATGGTTGCCAGTGGCGGCTCCAGCCTGGGATACGTGTGGGCAACCACGTATCTGTAGGTGTCGGCTAGGGGGGGGGGAAACTCGAACAAGAACCATACCTGAGGGGGGGGCAGGCTTTAAAACAAGAAACAGATATATAACAAACAGATATATGTGGCAACGTCTTCTGAGGGAGCTTTTTGATTTTAATTAATGGGATGCTTTTGTTGGTGTTTTTTCTCGCTGCTGTTTGCTGAAGTAAGAAATTAAATAAAATATTACAATGAGAAAAGAAGGTAGCTTGACAAGGAAAGTCGATATTTCATAGAGATATAATTGCCAAAATTTCTCATAGGAAACGATCGTTCGCTTCAAAATACAGAAAATTGCTTTGTTGTGTTTTTTTGTTAAAGGAGAAAAGATTTTCCTCCCTATTGTATTTACCAACTTATATGCTTATTTAGAATTTGTACGCATTCGCTGTATGTCCTTGAGCAAGTAAAGCCCTGTTCACATTATACAACCGAGTAAATTCATACTCAGGTAAGTTTCTTTTCTTTGTAGTACTAATGCAAAGTTACCTACAATTACTGCCAAAAGTCTTGGAACACCAACGTAGGTTTTCAAAAGCAAATTCAGCCATCCCCCTCTCCCCCTAGGAACAATGTTGATTTACTTTAGAAAAAAGAAAGGGGTTATGGAGTACGCTTTTTCTTGTGGATTGCTTGATATTTTTCTATACTTTCAACATTGTTTTGGGGGGAAAGGGGGGCGGAAGTGGTAGTATTCAAGAAAACAAATGAAAAATAGAAAAGCACAGTGCAAAGTGTTAGGTGTTCCAAGTAATGTTGGCAGTGATAGTAGGTTGGATCCAGGTACATGCTACTCACAGACGGAGGCGGGTTGAACAGGCACGAAGCCAAGGGGGGAAGAGGCGGAGAGGGCATTGCCCGTCCAACTAGAATTTTTTGCCCCTCTATGCCCGTCCAAAATTTTTAGAAATAACATGTTTTTGTCTACATGACTGTCGAAAAAGTCGGTCTCAACAAAGTCTGTGCATTTATGGTAAAAGCCAATGTCAACTGTGCACCAGTCTACACAATGCTATATCGAGCAGCCTGCGTTGAATGCTTGTTTTCAGAACCAACTTCGAAGGGAAAGCTAATTTCCCTTCGAAAAGGCTATGTTCATTTTGAACGGTAACCATTGATGTCACTGCAGTTTGATGACTTTCTATTTTTGGAGCCAACTCTCTCTTTCAAGTAGACGAAATGATAAAGCTCTGTTGCACCTATCATTATGGCGTAGTTCCCTTTTACAGTTAACTTTTCGATTTATTCTGTAAAAAGTAATATAAAACAAGACTTCTTTTAAGATGTTTGCCTTTCTAGTCCCCAATGAGAGAAGATTACAAAGGCTCATTAAATTTCTGTAATTATTTATCCGTTGCAAGATGATAGGTCTGTACCAAACTCTGTATAAATTGCGAGATATTAAATTTTGAAGATTCTTCCATTACTTTGCTTAAGTTATTCAATATCGTTACTTTAATCTTTGCTTTCAAATAACAAGCAGTGAGCTCCTTAGCCTGCGTGCAGATTTTACTTTCCGTTGCGAAGGAGAACTGGCTCTCCTTCGCAATGGAAAGTAAAGTTTGCACGCAGGCTACGGGCTCCTCCGCTTCGCTCAGTTAACAAGCCGACCTTAACTTCGCATTGCCCCCCCAGGGGCGTCGCTAAAAGAAGGCGCTTGCTCCCTATTCTTTCTCCTTCGGCACATAATTTTTTCTCACCCTGTAGTATGATTATAATCTTTTTGAAACAGTTGTAATGTGCTAAAATTTCTTGTAGAAAATTATTATTGGCACCCTATGACTCTGTTAGCACGTATACAACAATTATTGTGAAAAAGTGAACAGAGACCCTTCTGTCAGTAGTTAGGGACTGAAATTGTTACAGCGTAATATACAGCGTAAACTCGTCACCAATTTCTGACAATTTTACAGCGCCCCCCCCCCCTACCAACTGCCCCTCCTTCAAATTTGCTCTGAATCCACCCTTGGTTATGTCGCTTGCTTGCAGGATACCTTCTACGCCCTTTCCCAGGGCCACTGAAGTCTCTCGTGCAGTGTGATATATTGAAATTTTGGTACAGTATTCTAATACCTAAGGCAGGCATTGTATATAAATCAAGGTATGAATTAAATAGTAAATTGTTTCCGTATCTGATGTGACAAGAATAGATTGCTGATTGATGTATTTACAACCAACTGAACTCAGATTTTGATTTGGACACGTGAATCATCCAGGATGCTGTTAATCATAATGATTTCGAATGGCTGTTTCCAAAAGTTTATTGATTTTTAAATTGCCAATACTAATCTGATGGTTAAGACTCGAATGACTAAATGGAAATGAAAATGAATCCAGTAATTGTACCTCTTATACCCCCGCAACACGTGCATGCACCATATCATATCACGTGTTAGCTATTAATCAATGTTACATCACGTGATAACGTATATTTAAGAGTTGGTGATTAATTAGAGAGGGAATTTTTAGTGCAATTAAAGAATGCACAAAATGTATTGAGTGCGTTGTCTTTGCCTCTCGCTCTTTAAGATGTAACGTCTCTTACACACACCATCGTAATACAGATTCATGTGTTTTACTTGTTGTCTCTGTTTTAGGGATCTGGAAAGGACCACTAGAGACATGGCGATCCTGAGCGAGAAGCAAATAGCAGCTGTAAAAAAGCATCGGTACTCAGTAGAGGGGACATCTATAATGGATTTTTTAGATGTTTTGTACTTATGGATGGCAAAGGAGATTCATCACAGGGTCACTGCGAATCTGGTGACAATTATTGGCCTCGTGTCGGTTGTTCTTTCGTGTTCCTTCGTTGCATATTTCAGTTACATTGGAGACCATCAGGTAAGCCAAATTGAATCTAAACTTGCCTGTGATGTTTGCAACCAACGGGCGTGACATGCAATTTTTTATTGGGGCACAATGGTTTTGTCCTCTGTTGCAGAGGTGTGCTTCAAGTTCTAGATTTTATTGTCTTCTACCTTTTATTTACAGTTATTTTTGACTCACTAAAACTTTGCGAATGAGTATACGATGCTAAAAACGATGCTAAAATTTAACTAAAACGGCTAAATCTTCGTAAACTTTTAAATGAATCATATTATACGTACACATCCTCATTAGAAATCGAATATTTATTTTAGCATTTGCAAGCCAGTGGGTACTTCTGTGCGTTCGGATTCCTTATGTGGATGTCCTGTGACAGCATCGATGGAAAGGTTGCACGGCTCAGAGGCTTGTGTAGTCCATTTGGTGAAGTTCTAGATCACGGGGGCGACGCATTTGCCTTGATGATAGCATCCGTTGCTTTAGCGTGTTTCTTAGGGGTAACAGACAACCCACTTGGAACAGTGGCCTGGATATTAGGGGACATGGTTGTTAATTATGTTTCGGAGCCATATACCATTTACGTCTGTGGACATACTAGGATTGAAAGGTAATATATTCTTTTCTTTGATAACTTTGACGCTACTACGCTCCACTCCTTATCTTCTTCGCCCTCTCCACCTTTGCTCTCTCTTCGTTTAGTTCTTCTCTTAATTTATTTGTAGTTTGTTTATCTATTATTTTTAGAAAAGGGACAAGATTGCTTATTTTATGTAGGTATCATGCTAGTTGCTAATTTTTCAAAGTCTCTTTTTTGGCTAATGGTTCCAAAATTTTGAAAATCCTTCTCGCCAACTTTTCATAGGGTTTAGAGCTGCATTCTACTTCCTGTTATCCCGTCTCCAATAACCTGTTCTCTTAAATTATTTAAGCAAATTATTTTTTTATGTGCAAGTCTCCTAAAATCTGCTGATATCATTCTTAGGTTTTCGTGGAAAATTCAGATAATGTGGTAAAAATTCAAAATCAGTAAGCAAAAAATTTCCCTAAAAGATAAAATTATACGAACCTCTCCCTAATTTCATGCTCTGTGCGAAATCGCTTTTGCTGGTGGCTCAAGTTCGGTGCTACAGATACAGGTTAAGAAAGATAACGATATGTTGTTTAGGCTCCAATTCTAATTCCAATAAAGGACTGTATAACTTCGATCAATCATAACGCAAATTCTAGTTTAGATTCCAATTTCGATCCGTTCTAATTCTTTGTCCTATCTAATCTCATTCAATTCAAATTTAAACACATACTTCAACGTGTACTTAAGTGACTACAACAACAACAACTATTAAGGAGTACATCGTACCAGACAATTTCTTACATGCTCTCTCTTTCTAAAGATGTACTCAGAAATCTAAAAAAGGTTGATTTTCTTTAGTTTGAATCATAGACTCATTAATTGTTTCTAGGTATATCATTCTATATTAACACTAGTGTGGCACAAATTCAGCCTCGCATCTTCTCGTAAGACCACTTTGCAAACACATTCCAACAAAATTGTTTTGCAAAAGAAAGAAACAATGTCATTGAAGAAAATATTGATTGATTTTGTCATTGACATTTGTAAAAGTGTCATTGATTTTCCTGCAGCATCATCCACTTTGAGAAAAATATTTTGATGACAAGGCCTCTCTATTTTGAACAGTTTTAAAAAATTTGTACTTCTTTTCAATTGTGCTAAAATCAAATGATTTTCTCTTACATTATAACCATCACGCTCACATTCTGCATTTTTCATTTCAAGCATTGACTTCTACGAAATATTGACGCTGTATATTGTCGTAAGTCTTAGTTATGCCTCATTTGGACCGACCATCTGGAAATACATGGTAAGATTATGAGAGTATTTGTTCAACTTTTAACTCTTTAATCTTCTTGCTTACATTGAACGGTCAGGCCGCCTTGATCGAGTATGTAAATTATCGCGAAAAGATTGGAAGGTTGGGGCTAAGCTTTGAGCAAAATTATTGCACAGGTTTGGCAATTCAGTAATGGCGACCGCGTTGTCAACAACAAAGCGATCGAAATTCAAACCACTTTTGTGGAATAATTAGGCGTCTTTTTATGGTTAAAATCTAATCAAACCAAACTTCAAACCATTGACAACACTTTTAATTGAAAAATTGAAGAAAGCTACTTTGTAAAAATTAAAAATTCTTTAACTTTTTATTGGACAGTCTTCACGCTTTGAAACCTTTGTGAGACTTGCTAAAGCTTTACAAAAAAGTTTAGGAACAGGTTCTGTTAATCGCGACATGATAAGTTCAGAAAAACATTTACAAGATCACATTTAGGTGTTGAAGTACCAATTTGATGATAGATGGCCTTGTATTTGGTGGAAAGTGGCACATTTTAAGCCATTTTATTATGTCCACTCTTTTACAGCTATTGAGGTACACAAATAAGCCTGTTTATAGCGGGAATTTTCGTATTTTCATTTAATGAGAGGATGAAATGTTGTTTCCACAATCTTCAGCATTATTTGTTCTCTTTACAAAATTGCAATCGGCTGGAAAAGATGGACGTTACGATTTGTGACACATTTTATTGATTGAGTTTTGCTGCAACATATCACGAAGCTGCCGCTGCGATTAGGCCCATTGCGGCTCCAAAAATTTCCGACTAAAACATTTAGCAGATTCTCCAATAAAAGTAAGGAAAATGAGCAGTTCTAGACACCCAAGCATAAAGTAAGTGCCCACGAGTTCATTGTAACAAGATATCGTGGATTGGTGCAAAGATGAAATGTTTTATTGCAAATGTTTCACAGGAGCTTCAATCATCATGGCTCAATTTTTGTGTTTTTACGACATGTCGATATTGTTTAAAAATGGGCAAAAATCAATAACATTCTTGCATTTACTATTTTCACCATCAAACCTTGATAAATTTTTCAGCATATTCCAGTTACAAAGTCATCTTATAACTTTTATGAAACTTGCTATGGCAACTTGAATTTTGGTTCGATAAAATTTTTTGCTGCTGTGCTGCCATTTCTGTTTCAGCCTGTGCATTACTTTTGCTCACTAAGTGTATTTATACGACATTAATCAAACTTAAGAAAACATTTTGCGTTCAATTACTTAATCGATGAATGAATAATTGGATAGGAAAATAACTCACCTGAAACGAAGAAGTATATGTCTGCCATTTTGTCTAGGATGTTTTCTATTTTTCATCATTATTTTTCAAAGGGACGCCCATATTTTACAGTTGTTAACACAGCAACTTTAAGCACATATCATGCATGACCAATAAGGATTTTTGCATGGATCGCATAGTTTTTTATTTGTTTTGCCACACCGAGAAGTGAAATAAAGCTGGCTGAATTGGCCTAAGCTTGCCCTGATTGCGTACATCAAAACGACTGTTTTAGTTCGGTATACCTTTTGCTCCCATGCTTAAAGTTTTAGTAAACAAGTCCTCGTGTTCTCTAGTTAGGCTGTGGTAAATTTGTGAAGGACAGAGTAAAAAAGTTTTAAATGAAACCACAATCCTCAGGTTATTCAATTATTTTCAAACAAAGCTCTGAGACCGCTTTTCTCTTTTGTCAACGTCAGCATTTTTCTCGTCTTTTCTGGCTAAACTTTAATGAACTCTCGAAATGTAAATATCTTAGGAAAGAAAGGATATGCCAAAGAAGGCTTGTGTTACTTTTGTCATGGCAAAAACTGCTACAAGCCAAAGCTTCTATCTTGTATGTGTTTGAAGACATTTTCAGTGCAAACCGGGTCCGGAACCTTAAACGGCCTATCTGGGCTCCCAACCGAGATAACATCAAGAAACACGCCACTTCTCGTAATATTAATCGAATGTAAATTAAAGCTAAAACATAATGAGATAAAAAGCCTCAGCTTCCGCTTCTGCTTTTCCACAAGTCAAAAATTAAGAAAATTGGTTTTCAAAGACAAAGACATAATACACTGACAATGGGACCGGGAAAGAGTTCTTTAGCGTGACGCTCTAATCAAACAGAGACCAGCAATTATTGAGAAAAATTGAAATACATCTCACTAATTATGCACATTTAGAGGCATTTCATTGTCCTTTTTCTGATTATTTGTTACAAGTTTAATATTTCTAAAAATATGTTTTATGGCGGTGGATAAAATTATCATTTGATTTACCTTGCCAGTGTTTCATAGGCACCGTTGATCGCGGCTCTAATTAGAGATTGTAGCATCAAAATACTGTTTCTTTCTTTCTGACATGTCTGTCTATTAAGGAACTCGTTGGGAATTTGTTCTTTTTAGTGCTTGATATAAACCTTTTCCCTAGATATTACCAAGTGTTGGCTTCAGAGTTGTTCACATTTTTTATGGATTAAAAATTTACATTTGGCTTGAACTTGCATTTGGAAAAACAAGGCAATTCTACGTTGTAACAAAAAGCCGTGGATTGGTGAGATGCTTCTTTTAATTGTCTTTAATATGAATTATTTTGTTGTAATCTAGTCCGAACATTCAAGATCTAGTATCAGCACCAGCAGCAACAGCTGTGTCACGGAGGGGACTGGAGGGGACTGGAGGGGACTGGAGGGGACTGGAGGGGACTGGAGGGGACTGGAGGGGACTGGAGGGGACTGGAGGGGACTGGAGGGGACTGGAGGGGACTGGAGGGGACTGGAGGGGACTGGAGGGGACTGGAGGGGACTGGAGGGGACTGGAGGGGACTGGAGGGGACTGGAGGGGACTGGAGGGGACTGGAGGGGACTGGAGGGGACTGGAGGGGACTGGAGGGGACTGGAGGGGACTGGAGGGGACTGGAGGGGACTGGAGGGGACTGGAGGGGACTGGAGGGGACTGGAGGAGATTGGGAAGCATGCCCCCTCGGCTCTCGGCTGAATAGATTTTGCATGTCGTCTAAATTGGATGATAACATTTTTTGCAGAAAAGTAGCACTTTGAGAAAAGTATATTTTGTGGTCCAATTCTATGATTTTGAAACTGCCTTTACGCCACCGAAAGTAATTCATGGGTGCTTCCAGTTGGTGTCTTCTTACATCTTGCAGAAAAAATGGCGTGTTCTAAAATTTGCACCCCTACAGCCACCATTGAGAAGGAGAGCTGGGGTTGACCTTGAAAATATTTGAAGGAGGACAAATTGATAACGAGTGATGATAAAATAACTATAAAGCATATACCGACTAGAACCATCAAAGATTGATACGCGAGTGGCACCCACAATAACAATTTAGCCTTTAAATGTTTAGGATAATTTTATTTGTTCAATGCTCCGACGAATTTACTTCACAAACCGCTTTTTTATTTTTCAGTTACATTAATTTTCATAAACACACGATATTTTAATACAAATGAGATCCTCGAAAGCATTCCAGTCTCACGAGGTTTGCTTGCTTTTAGAGTTTCTGGCATTCCATTGCTCCGGTTATACCTGTTTTCATCATACTGACGTCAGCATCAATAGCCTTTGTTAGTGTTTCCCAAGAGGTCCTTCAAGAGAATTCCATCCTATTCGGCCTTTGCTTTGGATTTTCCTTCGCCAAGATTCATGTGCAGTTAATCGTAAGTATACTATAAATACATTGAGCAGGTAATTTTCAATTTGTCGATTACCGGCGTTGATTACATTATAATTTGAGAGTCGTTCATCAACACTTTTCAGAGAGTGTTTTGTTACATTGAAATATGAATAAAATTCATTTTGATGAGCGCAATAGCCAGCATAAGAAATTCCATGGTCTTGACGTGAACTAAGCACTGAAGTTGTTCAAATACTTATAGCAGCATTATTATTGTAACAAAGAGCAAAGACTTCCTTATAAGGTCAAGGGTAAGGTTTTATGATCACGTGAACCTTTTAAATTGCGAAAAGGGATCATCTTCAACAGAATGTACTAAAAATGGTCTTACCTGCTGTCTTAAAGCAAATAATGTCTCTTGTGTTGTATCCAAAAGGAAATATTTCATTTTCTCCTCCGCAGAAGGATAACGTCTGAGTGGTAACTGTTTCACTCCGTTTCCACCCTTAGGTCCCAGCAGATCACTGCTAACTTTTCTGAACCCCTGCATATGTGGGTATTTGATAAAAACCACAAAGATTTATTCGAATTCAAGTGACATGGTCTATGTAGGTTATACCCCCGTGACTGGACAATTGCTTGTTAGACTATATTCGCTTATATTTCGCTGTGCTGTATGTTTCGTTGTTCTGCAATAGATCTTTCTGAGAGTAATCCACATCAAGTATTTTTTCCTAAGAGTCTCGATTACGTCTACATCAATACATATATTTAAGGAATTGAACGTGGCATTTATTAGAGAGGGCGTGGAGTGTAGCAACTTTTTTACGACAGCCAACATTTTGTCAAATAGGCAAGGATTTTATCAATGGTAACGAAGAGAATTCCAGTAAGAAAAAATTTGAGCAATGGGAAGATAACGAAATCTACAAAAGTTTTCTCACCAGGGGCTGCATAGCCTTCGTCTAGGATTTGCAACTCTTAGCAATGTAGCTAAAAGGTCTCAGCATCTTTAAAGGGTAGAACTTGCGTTTGTTTGATAAAATCTTAATGTCTTAAGCGAAGTCTCGTTCTTAGCCGTTAAAAGATATTGTCAAATAACTGCATAAAATTTTTACATGCCATTTTATATGCATATTTTTGAGCTGTGAATAATTTTTTAAAGTCTATTTTAACAATCCGTTTTTGATAAATACACAATCTTGTTCAACTTTCAGATTGCAAAAATGTCAAAGTCAAGTTTTCATCTGCTCGACACTGCATCGGTTTTGCCAGTTTTTATCATGTTTGGCTCTCTCGTGATTGAAGCTAGCGCCGCTGAGAAACATCTCCTTATCTATTCTACGGTAATTTTACTTCTGTCACTTTCCTTATCGAACTTCTGGCTATGTCAAGAAACAAAAAATGCAGCCTTCAACAAAAATGGTATATCAAAATATGATCAGGCAGATCTGCTTTTTATAAACGATTATTGTTGTTTTGATTATATATCATCGTCTCAGTCGAGACTCAGAGATGATGTCATAAAAAATTTATTTTGAGAATTTTTGAATTTTCACCAAATATTCCTAAAGAACACCAAGAAGGACTTCCAAGTACGCAAAATCAGTTAAAAATGTTAAAATAGTGAGTGAGTGACATGCATCTCAGAATATTTTTGCAGTCATTTCTTGCAATTTTTTAGAACGTTTCGATATTTTTAGGCATGTTTTTAACATACTTGATACATTTCATTTCTAAAATTTAATTCATTACTTTACAAGGTTTCCTAGACCTCGAGGCCCTGGGGCAATTTGCCCCCCCCCCCTCCCTCCCTTCGGCGGCTTTGGTTGAGAATATTACTTGAGAATTCTGTTCAATTCAATCAGATCTTAGAGAACTTTTCCATTTGAAATAGGAATTTCGACATTCTCTCCCATTTCTAAACAGACTTTTGCATAATCTATTTTCTAGATTGCAACAGGCCTGGATGCCACGATATACTTCCTTCGCCTGCTCCACCAGCTCTATCATAGCCTCGGACAAACACTATTCCTTTTGGACCACAACCAAAACCAATGCAAGGAAAGCAATGGCTTTTCAAAATAACAGCAAGGAAAGGAAACATTTATTTCAGTTCGAAAATACTTTCTTGAAGGTCTTATTCTACTTCCCTATTTTGAAATATGGTTAAAAACGGTGAGGTATATTCGCTTCCCTGCCTTTCTCAACCTGTCTTTCAACAGATACACTGTGAAAGATATTAGGAAAACAGACGAAAATTATTTAACATGGCCTAAATACAACATCTAAACTAAGACAAGGGACAACACCGATCTCCAATGAACGCTCGTTGGTTCTAAGCAGCAACAAACCATTCAAGCTATGACAGACAGATATAACTGCTCAACTCTCGCTTTTTTATCGGAAAGATTCAAGGATTTTCATTGGAAAATTAAACTGTAGAAGCCTTTTACAGTAACAGAAGAATTGCGAGGCTACAGGGTCAGGTTTCCCAATGAACTTTCCGAATTTCAGAATTAGAATTTCGCTCGAATTTCAGTATAATATGCATATATGATCATATTAATAGTTTAATTTTCGTTTTTGTGCCTTTCTTGACTGACCGCAACACTCCTTATTTCCATTTTAATCTACTTTATCACTGTAGATCCGAACATATTTTTTTTGAATTTGCTTGTCATGTACTTGAAATTTTGTATTTTCTTGTTATCTGGGTATTATGTATCTAATCAAAGAGAGTCATCAGCACTCTAAATTATTCTGACAGTTTTGTTTCAGAATCAGTCTTTTTCTTGGGACTTTGACAATAGTTGCCACAGTTTTGCGACTTATGAAATGTGAATGTAAAAAGACCTATACATGAGTTTGAATTTGCATGAGAAAACGTTTTTGGAGAGATAAAAAGGTTAGTTAACGGCAACAACATGGCAAATGAAAAGTGCCAAAATGACTTAAACATGGCCATCCCTTTCCCAACCACTTTCATCTTGGCTTACAAACTTACAAAATAACAGCAGCTTGACACGCTGAAAAGGTTTTGATATTGACCCAATCGAGGGGCAAATCACTCCAAGAAAATCTCGTACACCTTTTGTGAAAATCCTATTGTTTTATCTGAAATCCCCAAAAAACCTTTATTTTAGGAAAAATCTCGTACGCTATTTGCAAGAGTGAATTGCCCCTCGACCCAATCATATCTCACCCCAGAGTTCTACTTTTAGACCGGGGTGCCATGTTTTAGTTCAGGTTAAATCCTCATATCATGCTATGTTCCAGTCAAGGTTAAGTCCAGGGGTATAGCTAGGGGGTCTAAGGGATGTAACACCCCCCATAAACTTATTAATCCGTTGGTAAATCTTCGCTTTGTTTATAAAATCCTTACTTTGTCAGTAAAATCATCTATCAGTAGGTGAAATAGCATCTAAATTCTTCTCCATCTTTGTCTTCGTCGGTAATTTTTTTTGATGACCCTCCACCCCCTGGTCTAGAAGGTCAAGCGACGCCACTGGTTAAGTCCTCAACTTGTGCGATGTTCCAGTCCAGGTTAAGTACAAATTTGGTTTTTTAGGCTCGACTACCCTCAGATACTGCGCCCTGGATTGTTGTGGCTATTTTTAAAAAAAGCTACCCTCTTCAATGTATTACATTGTACATCTCTACGTTTGAATTGAAAGCTCCATTGTTGTCTTAATTTTCCGCCATCCGCAATGAATCGTGTTTTTCTGACAGACCACATGTGGAAGTTCTAGATGCTGACGAACTTGGTTGCTGCAGATTTGAGCCAAAAACCACGCAAAGTACAAAGGTTTATCATTTATAATTTGTTGCTTCTCCTTTGTAAGCTCTCAGTATATCTCTTGCTGCTTCATTTTACGCCTCCAGCTTTCGGATAGATGCGTGTACAATTGCGGTTGCAGTTCTTTGAATAATTCACATACATTTATGCGGTCTATTTTGATTCCTTAGATGCACCTTGACGAACTGAATACAAGCCCTCTACAATCCTTCGCTCACGGTGCTAAGATTTTGCGTTGCCGAAGTCTTATATAAGGGTGCGGCCACGAGAGAAAGACCCCTTTACTCTTTCACGACCCCCTCCAAATATGCAACGGAAGTTTGCCACTGACTCAATTCTGGCATTATCTCGAAACATTTCGCGTAACCACATTATCATCCAACCCATTTTTATTTCGATAAATTTCCGAAAAGAACAGTAAACCAGTCTTCTCAAAAAATCCCCCGACAGTCTACATGAAGTTTGGCTCTTTCATTATCCATTGACAATGAGTTGTTACTGTCAAAACAGGATTTTCTTTAGCCTCTTTTACGCTTCACATCATGGAAACACTGTTATATTCGATTTTCTTGTCATATGCTTTTACCGCATGTCTAACAATTTTTGACAATTTTTTAGTTGGTGACGCTAAGGAAAGGCATGGGAAAAGGTTAGGGGTTAGAAATAGAGGGAGGGGTTAGGAGGAGAAGAAGGGTTAGGAAGAGGGGAAGGGGTTAGGAAGAGAGGGAGGGAACATCAAGCTTGTCAATTTTAGTTTTGAATAAAAACATTTGCAAAAAAGAAAGATTTAGATATTTTCATATACCACGCCATGCATCAAGAATTCCCTGTTCAATAGATTATCTGGTATTTTTTGAATACGATCACTGTGCTAAGATCACTCTCCTTTTGTCTACACTACCCACGGACCTGCATAAAAATCATTATGCCCCCCTGCCTGTTACCAATTTGCATGCTGGCCCCCTGTCACGAAGTATAAATATGTCTATGAAGCTCCTGCTGGCAATTTTTGAATAAAGCTGGCAACTCACAAGTGTAAGCAATTCACAAACAACATTTGCAATACAACAAACATGAATAAAACAAATAGGAAATAAATATTTGAAATAGACACTACTTCAATTCCATAAAAATTAAAATATGTTTTAAATGAAATATCAAAGTTGCAGTGTAAATTGACATTTATTTAGACCCAAATAAAACAATAAACAATAAACAACATAGAAATCCTTGCACAACTCAAATAAAATGATTTGAAATATCAGACATATTTTTGATGCATTACAAATGTCATATTTTACAAAAATACAGAAATTATTTGATCACCTGCTAAACGAATTGAACAATTCATGGGGCTATAATTGTGAGAAAAATTCCAAAAGACCTAAATCCAGGCCTGGCTGTTTGAGAAGAGCCATAGCTCTTGCTCCTCTCCAGGCTCTCCTCAAACGCTGGAGGGGAGCTACAGATTGCTCTCCTAAATTGTTCTAAAAAGCAAACTTGCTCTCCTTGAAATCAATTTTTCCTTTGTTTCTATTCTTATAGCTCACCTGAATACTACTAGGAGAGCTGTTTACTGCTCTCCTGTAAAAAGTCTTACGGCCAGGCCTGCTTAATCTAAGGAAGAAAAATTCCAAAAGACCTAAATCAAAAGACCTAAAACAAGAATCTAAGGCATTGGTAAATACAAATAAAGTAACAATTGAACATTGGAATTAAAGAAAACGAGTCAAAACTATAGCAGTGCATTTAAAAGAATTTTTTCTACTAAATTTGCAAGGCATTTCAAATATTATTGTAAAGCCCTGTTTAACTCTAATTTTCTAACTCAACAAAAACAACTCAACAACGTCTAACTCAACAAAATATAGTGTTTAACTCTATATTTTGTTGAAAGTCATAGGAAAATCACAGCTAAGATGAGGTCAAACATTGTGATTCAACAAACCAGCAATTCCTAACCAGGTTTGTGTCAGGTTCATCTCAGAAAGGTGCAACTTCAATGCCTTTTTGATTCATAACTAATTGGAATGTTGCAAAAATTTTGTAATTATACACGCCCAAGATATCTACTTTAGACAATGAAAGAATTTTGGCTGGAGGGACCTTAGAAGTTTTTATTAAGCAACACAAAATTTTTGTTCATTGTCAGAAAATATTCAGTTAAAACTGCATGATGATATATCAACATACTGCCATACCAACCAACAAATAGCTACAGGGGCAGAATGGCAATCAAATTTTAATGGGGGCAAAAGGGAAAAATTTTCTGACAATCTTTGTATACTATATTAGATATCTTTGTATACCAAAAAATATTCAATCACCTGTGGCAGGAAAAAAGAGAGAAAATGTATAATCCTGTCCCAGAATTTTCACCAAAAAATGACACCCTGTTTGCAGGCACATCAACCCCCCCAGGCAAAAGGCAAATTAGACATACAGACTTTGTCTTTTGACTTCAATAACTGAGAAAGGGTGCAGTTGAAAATAAGCAGGTCCAAAATGACCTGACCAAGTGAGACATCTATTAATATTTCGTTCAAGGTTGTTATGTTATTCAAATAATTTTGGCAAGACAAAAGCAAGGTTGACTTTTGAATCAATTCTCATTAAAATTAATCCTTGATTAAATGTTAAAGAATTTATTATCTAAATCCTATTACTAGTATTAGTTGATGTGGTTGTAAATTCCTTGATTGTTGTTATTCCCTTCAGCTGTAAGTTTGTTGGTAAACTAGAGAGATAAAAAACTTTCAGGTACCCTAAAAGACAGCATGGCTGGATGAACTGGAGTATCAACCGCCCATTAAAAGCTAGAAACAGTATTTGTGGGGCATTACTGAGCTGTGTAGTATCATAGATAAATCCTATGAATAAAATTTGGCTAATTTGACATAGGGAATAAGGCTAGATTAGATGATGATTTTATTACATGTTGGAGCAAATTTTACTTGCAAAAGTATGGCCAAATTTGGACCTTGAAAGTACAAAGGACTAAACTATCCATAAGTACACAAAAATTAAGAGTTAAAATAGTGAAATTGAAATAAGAGAGGTTGATAACAGAGCCAGAGATGTTGTGCTTAAAGTTGTACTGAACCTTCTTGTTAGTTTCTAAATGGGCAACGGTGCTGGGGCGTATTTTTCTGTAACAGTTTTGAGAAATTTTTGGTGCAGGGCCTAAACAGAACACTAGATTAGGCTACATTGGGTTCCATTATTATGAACATATCTGTGGATGTTGATAAAAAGCTTATAAAAAGATTTCGTGCACAAGCGATTATCGCTTGAGATGTTTGAATATTTAAAAAAATAAGTTCTCTTTGCATGGTTGACCTGTATTGAATACTGTATTGTGCGCTGAAATTTTTTGCGTGCATTATTGTGCATCAAGCATGGGCATTTTTGTCAATGCATCAAGGGTCATCTTGTGGTATTCTGATTAACTTTAGGCGTCACCACAACTGGAATATCGGCATGATCAACAACGTATGATGCAACACTACCAAGCAACGTCCTTCGTATCAAGTTTTGTCCCCTTGACCCAACGACGATAGCGCTGGCGTTCACCTCCTTTGCCAGTTCGCAAATTCGCTGTCCAGGCCCTGCATCTGAAGTTTCTGTGAGCACCCTGCAGGGAACATTCTCCTTCTTGCACCGTTCTTCAAACCTTGCAGCAGTTTCTTTTGATTTTACAACACTCTTTTCTACTTCCCGTTTCCAACCTTCAGAGATCATGCTTGGTCCCATCAAAATGAACGAATCTGGGACTACTGGTGGTTCAATGATGTTGACGATTGCAAGACGGTCACTTTTCCGTCGAAGGTGATCTAAGTACCACTGGAAAGCCCTTTCACATGTAGAAGAACCATCAACTGGCAACATTATGAGCCGTCCTTTCCCCGTTTCTTCGCCATTCTTTGCACTCTCCATGATGAACCATAAGTGTCGAAGGTCAGGCCACTTGTGTTGTTGTCAGAGCCATGCTGCCGCTCGTCAGCGCATGCGCTAAATTAAAGGCTTTATTTCCACTCATTGATCTCAAAAAAGTCTTTTTTTAGATTAGATCAGTGCTTATTTCAGGCTCTTGTTTCGTTTTAGATTTCATTTCATATTATTTTATTGCTAACTATTCTTCTCAAGTCCTGTTTACCAACGAAGTGGTCGAGCCTAATTTTTTTGTGTGCGAGTCAATTTTGAACATTTGCCGACAAATCACCTTGATGGCAAAACTTTGGCAGCAAATTACTGTAAAAATTTGCCAACATCCTAACTCGAAAGTAGAGGGTCGGTGTAACCGAGAGCAAAATCGCGTACGAGCGTTTCCCAGGATCTCTGGAAAAATTAATTATGCAAAAAGTTATGCGGCATTTACAAGACAAACGTGAACAACAGCGTGAACAGAGCTTAGACCCCGTTTACACTGTGCCGGATAAAATTTATCCACATAAAACTTGTTCGGATTGATTTGCGTTTACAATGTGCCGCACAAATTTTGTCCACTTAGCCCTCCCGTTTACACTGTGCCGGACCACTGCAGTCACATGACTTAAATCATGCACAGAACGCCAAAAATGAAGTCTTCTCTGGGCAACAAAATAATAACAAAATTCCCGCCAACGTAAAAAGACTTCATTCTCTCTTCAGAATCATCTGCTTCTCTTTTAGACCAAATCCAAAGATATTGTCAATACAACAGGGCATTTTATAACATATAAAGAAGTGGGGAAATTCCCCACCAGCCCCTTTCATTGCCCCACCGGTGAAACATGTTTGCCCCACCACTTAAGTGCCCTTATGATTCGGTGACTTTTTTACTTTTTACTTTATTTGAGATATTGGTGGATGAAATCTTCATTGAACAAGTTTCAAATCTCAATTCATTTTTCCCTGGAACTGCTGCTTCTATAGGCGATTCCTCTAGAATATTTTTGAAAGCCTGTTTTTCTGTAAATTCTGCCTTTATCTTTTTGCCCTTTTCTCAAATGCCCCACCAGTGGAAAATTCTTAAAAAAATGCCCTGCAATACAAATTAGGCCAAGTTTGTTTTAATAGTTTGTTCTTGAAACAAAATGGCCCTGAACTTGCAACGAAAGTAGGGAAAGCTGACAAGTATGCCAATTTTACGTGGACTGACAAAGATACTGCACTTTTAACACGAGTATTTATCGACAACATGGCAGCCAAGATGGCGAATGATCTTGATTGGGAGACAGTGAAAACTAAATAGGAAGAAATAGCCAATCGCTTTCGAGCAAGATACAATGTGGATAAAATTTATCCGGATAAAACCGTTTACACTGTACCACATAGCTATCCGAACTAATTTAATCCACTTTCCTAGGTGAACTAATTTTGTTCGGATAGTCGCTCTCAAATTTGTGCAGATAGCGTAGGTCTAGTGTAAACGCGACGCCTATCTAAACTAATTTTGAGGCGGATAAAATTTATCCGGCACAGTGTAAATTACCCTGGGTACCAGAGCCGCAAAAATTAAAAAATAATATTAAAAAATAATGAGGGTTATTATTTTTTAATATTATTTTTTAATTTTTGCGGCTCTGGTACCCAGGGTAGTACCCAGGGTAAGTAGTTTGCCGGGACAGTTTACACGTTCAAGCAGCGAAAAGAAATGTGTGCAAATTCAAAGTTTCTTATTATTTTGTCAGAAATAGTCGCCCGGCGTGAGGATGGAAACACTTCAAAAACTGGAGGATGAATTTTTATCAAAACACACGCTGGTTGTTGATAACTCTTCTCTTATGTAGTAATTGGCGTTAAAAATTCATTTTTTAAACATTAGAATTTCAAATTCCAAACAACAAACTTAGATGACGTGTTTATAGCAAAGCCATCACTTTCATGATGAAAAGAATTGATGAAAAGTACAAGACACAGACCTAGGTCTGCTGCCTCACATTGCTAAATAAAATAGTCTACTCAGTTGGGCAGCCTTGTCCGAATCAATGATAAGTGTTTCACTAGTCTTTAGCGATTTTCACTGTCTGTAAACTTGCGTTTGTAAGCAGAGATCATTTTCTACGGCTTGAAGGCAAAGCGTCTTTTTTACTTTTCGGTTTCCATTTCTTATCGCTACTCTGAAAGTCATGCTTTTCGTTATCGAATCCACCAGATCTTGTCCCCAGAAATAATTCCTTACATTACATTCAAGCCAAATTGGTAAATAGCTATCTTCTACCATGCAAAACCAAATGTCTCTTCAAAGCAAATCGACTGGTTGCCAAGTCAATTTTACTTCGATTGCTGCATGCGGTAGATTCACTCTCCATTAAATGCTGTAAATGAGCAAGATTGGCCCACAGCCTCTTTAATCTGTTTTGGTCAGAACCAATGAAGTGTCCCAACGGAGATCTTCAACATCAAATAGCAGAGCAGCGTTTTCAAAGCTTTTCTTCTAACAAATATATATATATCATACCATCACGACCGATCAAAAAACTAGTGATTCTTCTTGCATGATTACGCAGATCTGTGATGTGTTCTAAAAAATACGGCCATGTCATGATGTAGCAAATATGAAACACCTCAATACGCCTCAAAAAGCCTTTACTGATTTACGTGTTTTTATTGTTGTTTATTCTCGGCGTATTGCGGTGTTTCATATTTGCTACATTTTTATCGACTTTTCGCCGCAAGAACTGCCCCTCGAGCAGCCTGCTACAGTCCAGAGGCGGATTCAGAGTGAGTTCCTTGGTGCACAGAACTCAGTCAGATTTTCAATATACAGCTAAAAATAGTGTTGCCTGAAACAAGTAATATTTAAATTAAAAATTGAAAGCTAAAAATTCTAAGTTTTATCACCGTCTCTTCAAAATCGTAAAATTGCCAGTTTCTTCTCTGTCGTGATTTGGAAACGATTTTCCAGACGCTGTGGAGGACAACAGCAGTCAATCCCAGATCTCGGAAATAAACATTTTGTGCCTCGTAAGTGAATGAATTGAAACAATAAACTTTTTGTTTGGAACACGGATGGAACTCAGTCAAAACAGCATCTGGAACTCGGAAATGATTCCATATTCGTAAGAGAGCTGTACAATTGCCCGTAGTTGATTGACTACCTATAGTTTCTGTTCTATCGTGAAACTGCAAAACATTGAATTCGAAATGGCGACTGCAGATGTCTCATACTCACGACCTTCGCAGCATTCTAGCAGATTATTAAACATTTGAGATAAAACCAGGAGTTATTGTTAATTTTCCAGGAGAATTAACTACCTTTGCTTTAAATTGCAGTCTTTGATGGCACGGAAAATCTATGCTCTGGTGTCTACAGAGGCAAAACAACAAATTGCGAGCAAAACAAAAGGGGAAAACTTTGCTGTGGCATCCAAAACAAACAAAGGGTATTGAGAAAGGGTGGGGGTTGAAAAAATTTTCACAGAGGCACTGTTTTTTTGTCGGAAAGAAATCTAGAATCTAGATTTAGTGGGTAGATAGAACCTACCCCTATTAAAAATTTCTGCGGTTCAATTTTTCTGTTGTATTGTTCATTACCACATCATATCTGACACAGGGGTGGCGCTAGAGACAAACCTTCGTGGTGCCGAAGTTTATATTCTCCGTAACTGCCGACGCTGGATGTGTCAAATTGCCGACAGGAAAAAAATTCGATTTGCCCCATTTAGTAGGCAGGGCCGTCGCGAGGCAAGCCTCGTTGGGGGGGGGGGGGCTGTGTAATGCAAATTTACCTGATTAAAAAATTATTGCCTGAAACTTTTTAGCTGGTGTCACAAACCTCTGCAATACATTTTGTCAATCTAACTCTGTATGATAATGACCAAATTTTCTAATAGTCTTGTCAAATCTCTATATCGGGACGGGCAAAATATATAGTTACTACCTGAGGCGGCACCATGGTTGCCGCCGAAGGGACAGGAAATTTTCGAATTGTGATGCTTCTAGTTCCCTGGAAAATACACTCTTTTAGGCAGATTTCACTAAAGCAATCCTCCTAATCCTATTGAAAATTATTGTCTTTTTGCAAAACTTTTTACAGCAGATAAAATCAACAATTTCGCCGTGTTCTCGAAAAATACCAGGTTGTCAGTTACTTTTAAATTTAGATCCCTCTCTCCATCTTAGCATGCCTTATGAATGTTAAGAAAAATCTGGAGCTCATAGTGAATTGCAGTTGATGCTTCTACTGAGAAACTTTAGGAGAAATGGACACGAGGCACAATTTTAATTTTAAAAATTTTAAAAATTTTAAAAATAGAGCATTTTTCCAAAATCGTTTGTTGTGGGTGCAAAATTCTCCCTTGCCCCCTCCCCGTCCCCACTTTCCAACCTGTGTCGGAGTCCACGAGATTTTCTCGGTAATTTGTGCCTTGTAAGAAACTTAATGCGCAAATATTGCCTATTGTTGAATATTTCTTCCTATCTATGTTGGAAGAAATTAATCGATGGTTTTCTCTAAACCATTTGTTTGTCGCAAGCTATGCGGTGAACAATGCTATTGAAAAATAGTTGATGAAATAGGACAAGAAGTGCTTTTTGAAAAATTTATTACGCAAAATGTGCTCATGATCGAAATGTTTTCATTGGCAATAATAATGTCTTGAAACGAAAAGAGAATCCCTTAAGAAGAAAATTCATTAAAGACTTTATTTATAACCGAGAGGAGCACGATGGTATTGTGGGTCATGCGAAGGAGCACCATGAAATTAAGTCACAGCTTTCACGGAAGCGACAGGATATAATGACACTATGATAGTAAAACTGCCGAAGAAAAGCCATTAAGAAAACCATAAACCAGCCAGTGCAGTTTTCTCCTCGATTATTTATGTCATTCAAACAACATGTAAACCGGGTGACATCCATCAAGTGCCGACGGTATAGAGAAAGCAAAAATTGATTGCCTGCCGACGGGGGGGCTAACAAAAATTTAGGGGGGACTAAAGCCCCCCCTTGCCTCCCCATGCCACCACTCCTGATCTGAAGGCTGGTTTCCATATAACCGTAACTGCCGTTAGACTGCCGCCGGCATCTAGCTTCCATCCACAGCTGCCATGTTTACGGTACCGCCGGCTGTGAAAAGTTTAATGGAAACACTTTCCAGCTGCCATGCCGGCGGTACCGTAACTGCCGCTAGAAAGTTGAGCAATGTTCAACTTTTGCCGGCAGTTGCGGTAGCTTTACGGTACAGCCGGCAGTGAAAAGTTTAATGGAAACACTTGCTAGCGGTACCGGCGATCATTTAATGATTTTCTAACGTCATGTGATATTGTCTCTCCCAATCAAAATTGCTACTTGTTGGCGCCATTGTTTACTCACAAACACATCAAATTAAACATGGCGACTTGCAGCGAACCCAAGTCCAAATGACAAGTCCAGCAAAAGCTACAAAATTCCCAAACAAAAGAGGAATGCCTGGATAGAAATAAGTAAAACATTGGGAATCGGTGTTGAAGAGGCCCATACACGGTACAAAAGCATCAGAACGAACTTTTCAAAATACGTTAAACGAATTAAATGCACTCGCTCCGGCGAAGGAAGGAGCGACTTGCCTGAAATAAAAGAAGACTATGAGCATTTGATCTTTTTCGTCTTAGTCTCGTATAGTTGTACATGGGTAAAACCAGCTGGCAGTGCAAAAGAAATCAGCCATCTTAGATCAAGGTGCATGGGAACGCAAGCTTCACGGCAGTTACGGTTATATGGAAACTAGCTCTTACGGGCCCTTACGGTGCCGCCGACATGGCAGCTGGAAAGTGTTTCCATTAAACTTTTCACTGCCGGCGGTACCGTAAACATGGCAGCTGTGGATGGAAGCTAGGTGCCGGCGGCAGTCTAACGGCAGTTACGGTTATATGGAAACCAGCCTTGACACCTTCAATCGGTTGATTTATTAACACTGCATTGTATACCCGGAACCCGGATTGATATATACAAACAGTGTTATATCCGGAAAGCAGCAATACCGCTGCGCTGGATTTTGCATAAACAAATTCTGCTACAGACAAGGAAGGATACACTGATTGGGAGAAATCATTATACGAACCTGAGAATTATATGGCGGAAATTCAGGTAACTAGAAAAGTTTACTTCTGGCTTTCAGCTTTGTTTCTTGCTAAAATGTACGACGGATCCTATCATTATTAGGACTGATTTACGTGTGTTTGTTGCTGCTCATTCTCGTCGTGTTGCGGTGTTACTTATTCACAACATTTTATCGTTTTTTCGCCGCAAGAATCCCATTTGATTCCGTCGATCAGCCTGCTATCGTGGCCTTTTCTTTATTCACGCAAAAACACCTTTACATGGTAAAAGACGCCTCGTTTATGAGATGGAAATTTTAAGGGTTTTTTCAACTTTGTTCAAAATTACCTTACAGTTTTACTGTACTTCGGCCTCAGATTGTTCTTAATGTGGTCTTAACTTTTGACTAATTTTGAGGATCGTGTTCTTATGAAATTTTCTTAGAAGAAAGGGTGTACACTCTTTTTTATATATGAACAATTTTATAAGAACACGAGCCTCAAAACAGGTCAAAAGTTAAGATCAAATTAAGAACAAGCTGAGGCTGAGCTTCTGCAAAATGCAATTTTGAACAACGTTTTTTCTTCAAAATCGAGGATTTTTAGCGATATATGGGTGCTTTTTGGTGAATATTCAAATTTGTCAGCATATTAAGGCTGTCTCACTCACTTTTTTGGCAAATGAGGCCTGAACACCTCCTTAGAGCGAAAAAGCTAGCAATAGCACGCTTACATCCTTTTAATTTAAGAACAAATTAAGAACAATCCAGCCTCAGATTTTCGAAAAAATTAAGAACAGTCAGCCTGAACTTAATTTACAGGTTCTTATAAACAAAGAGTGTAGCTCCCTGGAAGGATATACAATTTTGAGAAGCCAATTTTAAGAAGGCTTATTCAAATAATGAAAATATCAATTTCTGCCTCATAAAAGTCGCCATGACAATACCATTGATAAAACTAATTCATTTTTCAAAAATAATGCTCTGTGCCATTTTGGGTGGGGGCTTTTACTAGTAATGTAGATATCTAGTGGGGGGGGGGGGACTAATTTGGTGAGAGACAAATTTGAGCGGGAGCTTGTTTTGGGATTTATGGCTTGATCATTCTTTACCAGGTTGTTTTGTTGCTATGAAAAGGAGGCATATAAAGATACAGTGCAAGGCGAAAGGTTGTGGTTCTCAATTCAACAGTGATTACCGCCTCTAGCACAATAGAGAAAAACATGAGGGCAGAAATGTACCTTTTGAGCAGCGGATGCCGTTTCAAATCCATTTGAAGTAGCTAAACACAGGAAAGATAATGATTGTCGCATCACAAAAGATTTACCTTGTTTATCTCCACATCAAAAACCATCAAACAGCAGTGCTGACGAAAGTGTATCTTTTCAGATAGAAAACATAGCAACTAATGTTACGGGAGAAAATGAAGATTAGGGGGACAGTGAATCGGAATATTCTGAAAGCGAAGGCAACGATGATGATTACCGGGTCATTTGCACAGGCAAGTTGAAGCACCTTCAATCCACACTGGAAAGAGGAGAATCAATAATAGAGGAATTGACACAACCATGTATCCCGAATATTAAAGAGTTTGCGATATCAGCGAAGAAGTTTGCAGATGATGTGGGAGTCCAGTGCAATGATTTAAAAAAATCGGCAGAACGGCTTTTAGTTAAAATAGACAGGCAGAAGGAAAGAGTACAACCAGGGGAACCCTCAGCTTTAATTGAACACGATCCTGGAAATCTAAATGGAAATTTGTCTGAAAACCAACGCCAATTTCTAATAAATTTGGGTCCCTACCAGCCACGCTTGAAAGTTTATCCAGGTAATACAGACATTAAAGCTAGCAAGCAAAATATATTTTCAAGCAGCAGGTTCAGTGATTTCCCATATCTAGAATATAGCATAAAAAATGATGCAGTTTATTCCCATGTGTGTTGCTTGTTTCCGAAAGGTGCCGGGAGACCATCTGCAGAAGCATCATGGACTATTAACGGAGTTAGGCAATGGCACAAAATGAAGAGTATTGGTAAAGGGAAGAAAGGAAAGCTAATGCAGTATTTTACAAGCATAAGTCACAGAGAGGAGGCATTACGTGATTTTGCAAGATACATGAACCCAAATCAAAACATTGATAACCTTTGGATTCTAATGGCAGGCAAGAAATTGTTAAGGAAGCTGAAGATGGAAGCTTAACACCAAAATAATGTTGATTTTTTGTGATGTTGTCCGTATCTTGACTGTACAGGATCTCGCCTTCCCTGGAGATGCTGATGAGACCAGCAACTTCTACGAGATTTTGCAGTTAATCAGACGACATTGTAGCATTTTAGAATACTGGCAGAGTCAAACAAGATTGCGACCATACCATGTTACCTATATAGGCAAAAGTACCCAAAACGAGTTAATAAAGCTGTTGGGCGATGCAGTACGACATTGTATAATTCATGAGCTAGATGAAGCACCAGCATTTTCAGTAATGGCGGACACTACCCCAGATTCTAGCAATAAGGATCAGTTGTCCATTATTGTGAGATATGTCATCGATGACAAACCTGTCGAGCGCTTGCTGTGTCTACGTATGCTTGAAGACAAGTCGGGAAAGGGACACACAACACAAATTTTGAAAGCCCTTAATGAATACGGTGTCGACCTTCAAAAGCTGTATTTCCAGTCATACCATTTTGCAGTATGCATGTCTGGAAAGTATAAAGGGTGCCAGCAAATCTTAAGCAACATAATAGGAGAAGATTTTCCATAAAAAAGGAAGTCCTTTATATACCATGTCAGGCTCACAGGTTGAATACATTTGTAGAAAGAAGCTCGAAAGCCAGCAAACTTCTTTCATCTATGTTTGACATCCTACAAAGGTTGTACAAGTTTTTTACAAGCAGTACAAAACGATCGGAAACACTTGAGAAAGAACAAGACAAAACTCGTTGGATTGCTAGGTCAGAGTCTATTGACAGCGTTTGGATCTCGCTCGAGATAATACTCCAGTTGCTCCAGAAGATAGCTAATGCAGAACTTGATTGCGACAAAAACACACAAGATCAAGCTAGAGCAATTTTGAAGAAAATGAAGACATTTAATTTTATATTCAGTTTGGCAACCATGCGATTTGTAATGCGTCCTTGCAAGGTACAGTTTGTGCAACTTCAGGAGGAGGGTCTGAATTTACTAGATGCTCTCGGTTTAGTGTCTTCCACGACAAAGGCTTTAGAGAAAATAAGAAACGAAGATGATGTGAAAAAAAGAAATTGAAGCTGCTGTAGCAATTGCGAAACAGTTTGGAATTGATCCAGAAGAGGAATTTCAGCAACATCACTGAAGAAGATTAATTTCAAGAACACTTGACAAAAACAGAGACAATGAAGCAGTGCTCTCCCTTGAGGGGTATTACGCAAAAGAAACGTTTTCTGTTCTTGACCAGATCATTACAGATTGTAAGGAAAACTAGAGAAGCATTTTGGAGAAAGTTAAACCATTTACAGTTTTGCCACCACCTTGGGATGAAATCAATGAAGAATTAGCGGAAGAATTGGATCAATTGTTGGGAGGAAAAGTTTCAAGCGGTAGCCTAATTGCAGAGCTCACTGTTTTAAAAAAGGAATGCCTTAGTCAGAAGCTGTTAAGAACATGTTTATCCGTGAAGTTTCGAAGTTCGTATATAATCAAAGGCAACTCGATAATTTCGTATATTTTTGCCTCCATCTCAACAATGATCAATTCTTTTTGTATTTGTTTTTATTGCGATAAATGTATGTTAATTTGGTCTAGGCTAAGGGAATGAAGCTTCATTGAATCATGGCGAAGATATTCCGTTTGTCTTGGTGAATTCAGATGGAATTAAACATTCTACAACAAAATGATTGCTTAAAATTTGTCCAGCAAACTTTAATAATGTTTCTCGCTTATACTATTTACCGTTAAGGTAGGTTTTTGGTTTCATTTCGGCCCATTTCTATTAACAGCTCCCTGCGAGTTGCGGAATCCTAGCCGTAAAGTGGACTTTGTTTTTTCGTATCGCCATCCTTTATCCAAAGAAATATGGTAATAATGCTGAAGAAAGAACCTTTATTATTCGTTTCCTTTCATAAAACATCCAAAAATGCAAAAGGTTCGCACGATGAGCACGGATACAAAACACTGTTTTATTCCATATTGGTTTTCCCATTGAACGCAGGTTGTTTCACCCAAACAACTTTCGCAAACTGGCGTGTTGCCATGCGGGATGTCCCTTGTGACACGCCCCTGTTTACAGATCTGTTCCTTCTGTTAAGACCTCTATCGCAGAATAGGGTTTTATTAAAATAGAAGGAAGAACGCGTGAGTCTTAGAGATACGAGCCTTAGTTCTTTTTTTGAACTGTTTTTTACTATTTTTGTTTTAGGAAGATATGTTTATCAGCTGCCTTTATACTATCAGCATCGATTGCCTATAGAGAATTCTACCAATGTTGTGCAAGGGTGAAATGAACCCCTCCTGTCTACAAAATAGCAGTTTTTCAATTTTATTAGATGGATTCTAAAACTGCTAGATGATGGCATAACGACCGGGCTCTGGGACACTAGAAATTGTTTGCAAAAGTGAATTTAAAAAAGTATCAAGGCCTGATATTGATAAAATTGATTCAAGAATTGATAAAAAAGTATAACCAGCCTTGAATATTAAATACACGTAGACTTTCTATCTATGTACATTTGAGCAAACAAGGTAAGCCTGAATTGATGCAAAAATTTTGAGGACATTGCTATGAGACCAAGCTGTTATGTTTCTTTTCATGTTTCTTCCCTCAAAGTGTCCTTGATGTAGAAAAATAGCTGCAAACACTCGATTTTTCTTTTTAAGAATGATCTAAGATTAATTTTTAACCTCAGAATAAAATTTTTAAGAATACTGAAGCTCAAGAAAATTTAATTTTTTTTGGTAAAAATGTATGTAGCACGATTCGTGTGTGTTGTGTAAGCTAAACGAATGCTTCATGCTTGTTTTCATTAAGGCTTTTTACGATGATGAAAATTTTCATAATTTAAAAGAGCAAATGCTGGATTATGGTCAGATACACATCAAATTGATCTCTTACAAAGCTTCAGTAAAGCAACTTTGAAACCATGTGTGCAACGTGATAACGATGCTATCGAAAAAATGGAAAATTGATGTTAGCTTTCTTGCCGTTCTGTAAAAATTCTTCAGCAACAAAAAGAAATCGTGAGTAGTTAACAAGATATTGTTGTCACTTTGTGCGGAAGTTATTGTGTAATAGTCAGTAGAATCTGCAAAGATCTTTTTTCTTTTTTTATTTAAAGTTAGTACAATGTCTAGCTATATCAAAGCTAGTTAAAACCAACTAATTTAAATTTACTTCGCCAAACGTAAATCATAGATAGCCAATGTTGCATATGTATTGCTTTCAAAGATCACACAACAAGTACAATTACAGATGAAATTTTTCTTTCTTTGATATTTGTAATGTTTGGAAATGTTATATTTCCTTGGAGATCGAGTTCCATATTTTGCTTCATCTATATGATACGGTATTTAATCCATATAGTTTGTAATGTGGCTTCGTTGATTCTCTTTGGATTTTGGAAGCCTTTAAGTTAAATTGACATCTATTCATTTTCTGATATTCCATCTCTGTTCATAAATTCACCCGAAACAATGAGAAAATTCTCTCTAGCCGATTTAGAAAAGTGCAAGTATATTGTTACAACTTTTTGCATGGAGTACAAATGCTTCTTTAAAAAAGCTGTTGAAATCGCCGTTGTAAAATGTTTAGAAAATTCTTTATCAGGATTGAAGAAGATAACTCAAATACTTAATTTAAAAGGTGGTAATTATAAGGTAAAAAATCTATAATGGAGCCATCTTTTAAAGCTTATTCCTGGAAAGTATTCAAATTTCGGATCTATCGTTTCATAGCAATAATTGTGATTCCAACTTATAATGTTCTGCGGGTCACTGAAATCTTTGTTTATTGCACAGGTGTCTTATTGAAATGTGCCCTAGGCCGCTTCACACCTTTGCTCTACCCTTTCTATGAACTAGAAAAGCATTTTTGGAATGAGCTGATTGCTACCCTTGCTCATGACCAGAGCCTCATGAATCCGGTGATAAAGTATTGTAGACGAGACTAGATAATGGAGACTCTGGTACCCAGGGTAGCAGATTCCAAACAGAAATGGTGACGTCTTGGCAATGCTTTTTACAGAGCACAAGATTTTCAGCATACACCATAATTCATATTCCCTCCTTGTCTGAGTTTCCTTTATTGTCTCTGTTTTAGGGACCTGGAAAGGACCACTAGAGACATGGCGATCCTGAGCGAGAAGCAAATAGCAGCTATAAAAAAGCATCGGTACTCAGTAGAGGGGACATCTATAATGGATTTTTTAGATGTTTTGTACTTATGGATGGCAAAGAAGATTCATCACAGGGTCACTGCGAATCTGGTGACAATTATTGGCCTCGTGTCGGTTGTTCTTTCGTGTTCCCTTGTTGCATATTTCAGTTACATTGGAGACCATCAGGTAAGCCAGAATTACTCAAAGCTCTCGCTGCATTTGAATATAAACAATTCAATTCATTTGCTTATGAAACTTATATCAATGCATTGAATTGTTTCTCAATACAAACTTAGTTTGGAGACTAAAGCAACACGTTACGTTGAAAATATCTGGGAACTAGCTCTACCAATATTGCCTTGTAACCATTATAGCTAAGCAGAGGTATCCTAACTCCGAATCGAGGAAGCAAGGGATTGCGTCGACACCATTCCTCAGGAATTTAGATAAACCCTTGTTAGAACTTGGTTGTTGCATAGATGATAACTAGCAAGTGCCAATACAATAGAGATTCTTTCTTTCTGCATACATAGTGCTGCCTATACGAAGGCTTAAGTTCGAGTTGCAACGTGGTCTACATTCATTCTTTTTATACTCAATATAAAACTATTACAATTACAAGCTACTCACTAATCTACTTGACTACACTACAAAGACGATACCAAGGAGTGCAAGATACCACGCAACCTTAAACATGAATAACACGTAACAAAAAAAATTAAAAACACAGCTACAAGAAATATTCATAAATGATTTTTAATAACTAATATTGGGTTTGTTTCATGTTGTATGCTGGACTAGCCTAGGGCAATCAGGTTTTTTCACGTCTTGTCAAGAAAAGAGAATTCTGTAAATGGGGTTGAATACGTACAATGCCTGCCAAAAGTCTTGGAACACTGACGTCAATTTCCAAGGTGAAATCAATCATCCCCTTCTCCCCTACAGAACAATGTTGGTTTACTATCAAACGGGTTAGGACTTGGCAGTAACTGGCGCCACCACTGCCAGGAACTATCACCCAGAATAGTCACAAGTCTTTCTAGCTCTATGCCAGAAAGCATGAAGATACACGCAGAAGTAATCCTCATGTTTTCTATACTGCGAGTTATAATTTGCTTGCCTTTAATTTAGAGTTTGCAATCCAGTGGATATTTGTGTGCATTTGGACTCCTTATGTGGATGTCTTGTGACAGCATCGATGGAAAGGTTGCAAGGCTCAGAGACTTGTGTAGTCCATTTGGTGAGATTCTAGATCACGGGGGCGACGCATTTGCCTTGATGATGTCATCCGTTGCATTAGCATGTATCTTAGGGGTAACAGACACCCCCCTTGGAACAGTGGCCTGGATATTATGTGATATGGCTGCTTATTACTTCTCGGAGCCATATACCATTTACGTCTGTGGACAGAGCCGGATAGAAAGGTATTTTCCTGATGTGATCTTATCGATATTAAAGACAATCTGTCACGACGTTGATTGATTATAAGAACAAAGGGATTTTTTATTGTTTCCAGTCCCCCTTTAATTTATCGCATTGTAAAAAATATGGCGGAGCGGTGGAATTGTGTTTAGGCTATTGTTCCAGCTATTGTTCTCGTTAACCAATCCACAACGAGACAGATTGCCTTTAAGTATGCACACGACACGATCTTGGTACTTGTACACGATCCAATAATGTAAGTTTTTGCATGAAATTTTGACAGATAAATAACTTTTTCACTTTCTAACAATTTTATTGGCTAGTCCTAGACTTTTTAGGCTGGCATTATCATAATAAGCGGGAAAAGGTAGACTGTCCCCTCTTTACAAAGATATAAAAACATATTTAATGTTTCAGCTTCGATTTCTATGAGTTCTTGACTTTGTACATTGGAATATGTCTTAGTCATGCCACATTTGGAAAGGAAATCTGGCAATATACGGTATGTTTTGAAGAGCACTGGGTATTTTGAAGGGCCTTTTTAGTTTTGTCGTAATTACCTTTATTGCTACCTAGTCTATAGTCTATTGCCATGTAGAGACATTTTTTGAAAATGTGACTTTGTTCTGTGTTTGTTTTCAAATGCTAAAATGTCTTTCTTCTGTGAAAATTTTTTCGATGAAACATATTCATTTTCCAACAAAAATGACTGCTACATCCAACATTTCTGTCTTATATTTTCAGTACTTTCTTGCATTTCTCTTTATAACATTGTACTTTGATCATTCTTTGACCGCAAACAGAAAAACGAAAGTTGAAAGCTTTTCCTTTCATTGTATTTTTAGAAAGTCTTTGCATAAACATGTAAAAAAATGCAAATATCCGTATGACTTTTCTTAAGATGCTTTTTCGTCCAATTTTATCGTAGATTTTTTCAAGCATTGGCTTTAGGGTTATTCACATCTTTTATGGATTGAAAATCTTGATACCATTGGAAATAATATTTGGGAAAACAAAGCACTTTTATGATGCAGCTAAAAGTAATAGATTGGTAAGTGACTTTAACGGTCTTGGCATAGGGCGTAGAAACATTTACAAAATTGCATGGGCACTTCAACTTGAGGGCGGCTTGGCCTCTCCGAATGTGGGGAAAATGCTGGCCTAAGTCACTCTTTGACTTGCCAATTATTATGCTCAAGATGTTCGTTCTATATTAAACGGCTTGAAAGGCCACAATCTCGAACACAATCTGAACGATCTGCCTACGTTGCAGGACCCGTTTCCAAACTATACTAGCTAAAACGATTTCAAAACGATGACTGAAGCTCAACTATAATTTCCTCTCGTAAAATGCGTGCAACTCTCCATCTCAGCCTCCCTAACTAACTAATCACGTGATCTTACGTCACCAGTAACAAAACAAAACGCTATTTTCTACACCTAATTTGAAATGGCATGAATATAGATATCTTCCTTTTAAAGCACCTAACTCATCGATTCATGTTGATTTACTGAACGGAAATTCTAGACCTGGATTTAAAGCACTTAAGAGTAAAGTGATAATGGGGCGTAGCCATTACCAAGCCCTATATTATTCCGACTAAAAGGGAAACTAGGAGACTAGCATTGAGGCAGGGTTCTCAGACAGTGAGTGGATTTTGGTGCACCACTCTTCAAGTGACTTGAAAAGGCTCATTTCTAAAAATCACATTTCTAACTATAAAATTAAGAAATAAGAAGAAAAATAATGCAAGAGGTTGATGGAATTTGAATACTTCTGAGACCAAAAAATCTTTTACAGAATTAAAGCGAAATTGAGCAAATGAACATTTTTATCTTGTGGAAAGCTCAAACTGTTCGAATTTCTATTAATCTATATCAAAATAACTTGTTATCACTGTATATTTCATGTTTGAGCTGCCTATTTAGTTGCTTATATAAAGTCAATTTAGTCTGCAATACTCTGATAGAAAGATAATGCGTAATAATTTTGCATTTATTGAAACCCAGCTCCCCTCCCTGCCTCTGACAACCCTGTACATATTTACGATGCTCTTTTTGGCAGCTTCACGCATAGAATACCTTTTTTGTTCCAGAGTTTCTGGCATTCCATTGCCCCTGTTATACCTGTTTTCATCATACTGACATCAGCATCAATAGCCTTTGTTAGTGTTTCCCAAGAGGTCCTCCAAGAGAATGCCATCCTATTCGGCCTTTGCTTTGGATTTTGCTTCGCCAAGATCCACATCCAATTAATCGTAAGTATGTATATTTGTAGAAGAGGAAAATGGATGTCGTTTCTATTACACAACGATTAATCAAAACTAAATCCTGTAACTTGTTCATGAAATGTAGTTATTACGCAAGAATATTTTGTTTACCAATTACAGATAGAAACAAAATCATTGCGGTGACACAAGACAAACTGCTGCAAGCTCTTTCTTCGCGGCCATCTAAATGTACAAGATCCGAGGCGGAAACTAATTTTTCAGATCTGGGGGGGGGGAGTGGGTTGCAAAACCTCCAACAAAAAGCAACTTTGCCGACAAAAGCAATATAAGCTCTGTTTTAACTGACAATTTACCAAAAGCTTGGTCACTCTCGACCCCACAACCCCGCATTTTCCACCTCAGAACAAAATTAAGGCCGATTTCCATTTGACAATTTTTGAGTTGAGACCCTATCAACTTTCTGGCGCTCACAGCGGACGCAAAATCGAGACCACTTGATTTTAACTACGCATGATCAGATTTGGGCGCTACGCCCGTGCGCACAAAAATTGTCAAATGGAAATCGGCCTTTACATACTATTATAGAAATTGTTATTCGGAAATTTTGCATCGAAACAGTAAAAATGCCAGTTCCTCTGGCTGTTGCAAGGCAAGCTGTTTGAGATGTGCGCAAAGGAGTATTAAGGGGATCTGATTTAGCCCTAGATTTGGGATTGGCAAAAATATTGATACGCTGTAGTGAACGATAGTTATTTAAATAGCTAGGTTTGACTAGAAGAGTTCAGCAGAGAAGAAGAAAAAATTTCAATATTAGGGAACATAAGTTGGGCCTTTGCCAAGAACATTTTTCATTATTTATCTTCAAGAAGATTCTTAGATGATCCATTTGATTTTTGACCTTCTATACCCATAAACAAATTGATTTTTGACTTTCTGTATCCTTTACATAATCTACCGAAGCAAGTCATTTTTCTACTTGCATGCCTTTCTTGAAAATTGAATATCCTTTTAGTAAAAGTTCAAACCTACTTGTATGATTTACGTTTTGTTATTTGAACTTTGAATTACATATTGTATATATCTTATGTCGATGAAATTCGTTCGATTTAGAAATCTGTTGATGAATAATATCCCAATTTATTTAACTTTCAGATTGCAAAAATGTCGAAGACAACTTTTTACCTGCTCGACACTGCCTCGACTTTTCCAGTCGTTATTATGTGTGGTTGTGTTTTTATTGAAACAAGAGCTGTTGAGAAAAACTTTCTTATCTTTTCTACGGTAATTCTTTTTTTGTTACTTTGTTGCTCAAGTTTTGAAATTGATGTAAAACAGTCAAAGGCCGGTTAATTTTAAGTCTGGGTATTTTGCCTCCCAAATTTTACAAATTCTGAGCCCCATTGTACCTGTAAAATTTATTCTTATAAAGAGAATATATCATTTCTAACTAAGGGTTGTAAGTGGGGTTAATTAATAATGCCAACTTGAAGCCTGAGGCAGGCACGAATTAACTGGTCTCTACGCCATGGAATACAGAATTGTTGCTATTTTGTCATGATTTGCATCGTTGAGCAAGTATGTGAAAATGGTTGCAAAAAACATCAATTTCTGGAGCATTAAAACTAGACCAATTAAGCATGAAATGTTCTTACTTCACTTAAGCCTTTTTGTTGTTTGTTCTTCTGATGAATGTTACAAATCCTACTCAAATATCATGTTCGTTTAAAAATGGCTCGTGCAAACTATGTATTCTCTCGCAATTTGAAACTATTTCATTATCTCCATGCGTCTTTGTACAATAAATACAAATACATAAAGCAGAAGTTCGATTTTGTACATGGAATTTGAATATTACTGCAACGTTTTGAGCATAGCTCTTCATTAAGTCATTGTGCACTGTTCATTTTCTAGATTGCCACAGGCTTGGATGCCATGATTTACTTCATTCGCTTGCTACACCAACTCTATCATAGCCTTGGAGAAACACTATTCCTTTTGGACCATAACCGGAACCAATGCAAGAAAAGCAATGGCTTTTCAAAATAACAGCAAGGAAACGATACATCTGGTACAAAATTTTACAATAATAAATCCAACAAGCTAATTCTTCCTTTATTGTGCTTATAAGAGCTTATTGAAAAATCATTTACCACATGATATGCTAATGCCCCCCCCCCCCCCATATTTTTGCATGATGGCCATAATTTCGTGCGTGAAATCGTGAAATCGTGAAATCTCGATTTTTTATGCGTGATTTCGTGAATTAAAATTACTACGTGAAGCGTGAAACATGAGTTTTCCTTGCGTTATGTCGTGAAAAGGCTTTAACTATCCGTGTATTCGTGAATGAAATTTCGAATGAAATTAAGAAGAATTGCCTCAATTTGGTGCGTAATAAACCAATAGTAGTTAAATCTCAAATAAGTATTCAAAGTTTGAAAGTAGTGTTGTAGTCCTTCAAACAGAGCTCTGATGAGCAATAGCTGATACAACATTTATTGTTTGCGTGAGCGTGAAAATCCAATTTTGCAGTTCGTGAATGCGTGAAAAGTAAAAAAAATTGTGCATGAACGCGCGAATCACAACCTCTATGGGGGAGGGGGGAGGGCCCTATTGCGACGAGTTATTTGAATTCATAATAAGAAAATTTGTTTTGTTGACTAGGCTGAGTTGAAAATTTATATAATATTTGTCGATGACAATACATTTATGAACAAGACTTCACATTTGAGTAAAATACTTTTAGTACTATTCGCTTCGAAATGCATTTAGTATCATCATGATACTGAAGTATTAAACAGATTTGATTTGAAGTATTATGTAATTACGTAATTCAATTTCTCTGTCAGTTAAAACAGGTTTTGATTTTTGCAATAATAGGTTAAAGGTTTTTTTAGACAGTTTACTCTAAGTAGGAGGTAGCAGTTCTTCTTGACTGGGAACCATTTTTGTTCATTTTCTTGGTGTTTTATCTTGTTTAAAGATAAGTTGTATTTTCTAACTTGTTTATCTTTCTAATGGCCCTCAAGCTAATTATGCCAATTTACATAGTAATCGATATCTTCTTGTAAGTAATAAGTGGAGAGAAGAAAGGTATTTTCAAAAAGAGGCTTTTTCTGGCGTTCTAGAGGGCGTGACCCCCAATATTTTCAGTGATGCCGTTCTCAACCAACCCACTTTGAGACTGTTCCGCTGTGCTTTTATGCCTGTAAATACTTTTCTCTTCCGGCAAAGAAGATTGCTTAGAAGCACGACCCTTGCTCTCTTTAAGCCACAATGCACCTGCCTCTAGCTTCTGTTATTTTTCACAATCTGTTCTTACAATATGCCAGGGTAATTGCAGCTGTCACCCTAAGTGTTATTGTGAATCTGAGAATGGATGAGTGTGATGGGTGGAGGGAGGATACTGAGTGGGGGTAGAGATGCAAGAATCAAGGCAATGCAACAGGTCTTGCAAGTGCCCTGTTGGGAGTAACAAGTGACAAATTCAGGTTGATTTTCTACTGTCATTGTGTCCTTTTTCCAAAACTCCTTGGTGACTGTTGACTGATAAGTGGTCCTTTAAAATTTGTGCCAACAAGTTATAAATGCTGTCTTTACCTCTGCTTTCCTCTCTCGCTTAGCTCTCCTCACCCAGCTTAGCTCTCCTCACCCAGCTTAGCTCTCCTCACCCAGCTTAGCTCTCCTCACCCAGCTTAGCTCTCCTCACCCAGCTTAGCTCTCCTCACCCAGCTTAGCTCTCCTCACCCAGCTTAGCTCTCCTCACCCAGCTTAGCTCCCTATGAACGATCTTGGTACTATTACTACTTTTTATAATTCTTGTCATCACTACAGTCACTTTGCACAAACATTGACTTGACAACAACCAACATCAGTCTTTTTCTTTTATGTATGTGATCATACATGTTAGCACAGGCATACAGAACAAATTGTCAAAATAATGTAGTTTGTACTTTCTATATTATTCACAACAGCACTTGCCATAAAATAACTTTGCCCTTGGTTGAAAAATGAGAAGAAAAAGCAGATAAACAGGCTTTGCTAAGCAAGGTTTGTGAAGGAGGGTTTTCCCAGCCTTACAAGTATTTTGGAGAAAATGACTGCTAGTCTGAAAAAAGTTTGCTTTAAAGGTAATTGACAGACACATGAATGGCTTAGGCCATTTGTCAATCAACTACTGGTGCATCAATAAGCAGCTGAGTTCATGGGCATAGCAGTGGCCAAGCGTTTAGCTTGGCTTATGATTGGTCTTGTTTAAAAACTATTGCTTTGTTGAGATAAAATTGCTTGATTGATTGGGCCTGAAATTTGAAAAATTTTGCCTGATTAGGAGGGCTGAAGCCCCCCCCTCCCCAGCCCCCATGTCTCAAATACCTATGGCTGAGAAGTATCATGTATATTGATTGGTCAATTCTTTATTGATAGATGGCTCAAAACACAAGTGCCTGTTGATTGCTTTGATGTACAGTAGGCATGAAATTTTAGTTTCAAACATTATAGATTTATAAAAATCACTGTTTTATCTTTATAAAATTGCTTTCAAAATGGCTTTGAAAAGTGCAAACGTAATTTTCCACAATTCTGTACCATAAACAGAATGTTTGCAAAATTAGTTTAATTATCAGTTTTTCTGATTGAACCACTTCACATCCCAACACACCAAAAACTGGCACAAAAGTTCTTTGTGCCAAAGTCTATAGCCTTTCAATCCAGAAAACCATGATCGGGAATGTTAAATATTTGTTACTTTACAACATCAGCAGTAACAGGGGGTGTAGTCCTGGGCTGAGGGGGCTTGACCCCCAGTAATTTCCAAACTTTACTTAAAAACATACAAAAACCACTTTGCTCTTAGTTTTTAGCATGTATAACCTCTCAAAAACTTTTTATCGCCCTCAATTAAAAATGTGCTGCACAGTCCTTATCGATGTTTGCTGAAAATGCAATTCCTTTCTTAGCTACTAGATGTGACCTACGGCCTTTAAACTTATGTCAATTAGCTTAGTGTTGTATTCTCATAGATGTTCCTTATACAAAGACAATCTACTAATAATTGAGCATTTTGATCTTCATAAGAATTATAATATTGCTCTGTCACAGAATTGTTTCTTTAATTAATCTGCTACTGCAAATTTTTTGGTACAAGTACCAAAATATTTATGTATTATCAAAGGCAGAAACCACTTTTACTACAGTGTCCTCACAACCAACTTCATATTGGAGGGGGGCTGTCAGTACCCTGTTATAAACGAAATATAGTCTGCGTGACAATTATTTTGTGGGAGGAAGGGGGCTCCAGCCCCCTCACTTTCGACAGCATTGTACTAACTAACTCAAAGGAATAGTAGATTATAAGAATCTTAAAATCCTGAAATTGAAAGACATGATTTGGCTCAGATATATAAAAAACAAACAGTATTTTTCTTCCATGTTTCTTTCACACACAGATTCGCTTATTTTACATGAAGAACACACTAATGTAAGCTTTGATTGATCTCTTACACCGATTTCAATTCCAAGTGTATCCTGTTGCTATTTGATCAAGAAAATTCATATAGTTTATCTTGTCTAATGAACAGCAGCTTGTATCTGCAAAAACATCTGCACATTGGAGACACAAAAAAGGGCATTTTGTTACCTATCTTGGTTTATTCATGCTTTGGTGGATTTATGACAACAGGTACTGGCGAATGTCCAAGCACATACGAGCTAACACTGCCAATAAGAGCCCTTCGTACAGTATTTAGGCCTCTCGATCCAAGCACGATGCTGCTTGCATTATTTTCCCTGGCAAGCTGGCAAATCGTCTCTCCGGGCCCACCTATTGTGCAAGCAGTATCCATCAGTACCTGATGCTCCAAACCATGCTCCTGGCATTTTTTCTCGTACTTCTCCGCGATTAACTTCGATTTATCCATGGAATCTTGAATTTCTGCATTCCACTCTTCTGGAACAACAACTGGACCCATCATCATGAATGTGGCGGGAAAGGTCGGCGGTTCGATGACGCTAACAATTCCGATTTTGTCTCCAGGCTTTCTCATGTTCTTTAGGTACCAGTCAAATGCTCTGTCACTATGTTCGGAGCCATCAACTGACATAAAAATAAACCTTTTCTGCGACATCTTGCCTTCCCAGTTGACTTGCTGGACAAGCTTCGAACGTGTTAACCTTTGGCCTCTTTTCGGTGTCACTTGAAACCAGAAAGCATACCTCACATCGACCTTCAGCCTGTAAAACTTTTAGCTTGTCATTGTGTAATTTTCAGACTTAAGTCTTTGAATAATGATTAGGTTTTGCACACTTCAAGCTTGTAATTTGCTAGTACGTTTTAGTTCCTTAAATGTTTTCGCGATGAAGAAAGACATTGCAAATATTTGAATTTACCTTTTAAGAATGATAGTAGGCTCAAAATCATGTTATTAAGTTTTTAGTTTTAAAAATAAGTTTTTAGAATATAGAGGATCAGAAAAAATGAAGATATTGTAATAAAAAGATTTATAGTTCCTTTTTCAGTTCCTGTAAGAATGGTCATAAAAACAACAAACCACCAGAAAAGCAAAATAGTTAGAGCTACTTTTATTAGAAATTAAAAATTCATAGAATCACTTGCTTCCTGAATTTTACTCCTGAATTGAAAGGTATCATATTTTTAGAAATTTGTACCCAGTTCATGAGCTAAATTTTTAGAAACTAATCCCAAGAAACTAGTAGCAAACTAGAACCCCATCACCAAAACTCTGTTCCATTTCGCAGATGCTTTTTTGTCCAAAATCGATGTATGCTTGACAGCATGTGCAGAGACTTCTGTTATTTCCTTTCGAATCTCGGAAAATAAGTTACAAACCAAATCTTTTTCACGAGAAAATTCATACTTTAATCAATTTATTCACTGAATGAATTTTCCTGCACAGATGTGCATCTATAGGAGGTAGGACATCAAAAAGGAAACACTATAGAATTTGCGTTATCTCAAAGTAACCATTTTTATCACACAAAACTGCTACAAATTTCATTAGCTTTGTTCTTTAGTACCACACTTACTTTTCAATTAACAACCTTACTTTAGTCAATCATAATTTCAAGTCCTAGGTGATAAAGAAATGTCGATTTTGCAGCAGTCTTTTACTTGCTTTCCCCAGGTGGTGTCACGACAACTGGCACATCGGCATGGTTGACAACATACGAACTGACACTGCCAAGAAGGGTTTTTCTGATAATATTCAATCCCCTGGATCCCATCACAATACCACTTGCATTTTGCTTCCTTGCAATTTCGCAGATCTTTTCACCTGGGCCGAAATCTGAGGTCTCAGTCGTCACTGAGCATTTTAGGCCGGCAGCCTGGCATCTTGATTCGTACTTCTTTACCGTTTCCTTAGCTACTTTGATGGCATCTTCGATATCGTTCTTGTACTCATCTGACACGACCACAGGACTGAAGAAAGACGCTGGAATTTTTGGTGGCTCGACAACGCTGATGATTGACAAACGGTCGCCATCTTGCTTTAGGTTGCTCAAATACCAGTTAAATGCTCTTTCGCTGTGATCTGATGCATCCACTGGTAAGACGATGGTGCGTCCTGACTTGTTTGCCATTTCTGATGAAAATCTGAGTATTTAATGACTGTAAATGCAGAAATTTAGGTTCCGCGTGTCACAGGACAGCTGCTTTGCTTCGATTTGACGGGAAAAGAGGACGTCCTTTGGCCCCTTGAAGCCTTCTGGTGTCCGGCTAGAACGCATGCGTACACGTTGTCTCGCCAAGAATCAATATGGCGGTCGAGGTAAGAATTTGTAAACTTTTCACGTAGAGATCAGGACGACATCATCTTCAATGTTTTAGACTGTATATTACAAGCTATTGGGCATTCTTTAATTCTTCTTACGATAAGTTTGTCTCAAGTCAAAATGAAGGATCAATTGATAAAATAAAAACTTTATGTTACGTTAGTTTTAGGCCTGATCTATCTTTTTGTAGTAGGGTTGCTTGTAAGGCCATTGTGTTCGGATTGAGAGACACACAAATTTGTAGTAGTAATACAGTATGAATTCATAAAAGAGGTTTCTTTTATTTAAATATGCTCCTTTAAGTAAACATCGCTTTAAACAGGGGATTCGAAAGGGAGTATGTATAAAGTAATGTTGCCATTTAATATTCACTGTGTCGATGAATTTCGTCTGTGTTAGTGTGAAAGAAAACCTGTTATCAGTATCATTAAACATTCTAGCTAGCAATTCAAGATAAGACTATCGTTGATTAGTTTCTTATTTAGACAGAGGAGCCAGGGCCTTTTAAAATATTTCAAAAAATCTGCCCACAGTCTAAATAATGTTCTGAACTAGTGGTGGATCTGTGGATAAATAAGTTTTGATATATGTACACCCAAAGTCTACAAATTTACCTTGAATCCTGCTGGTTGTGTAGTAATGGCATTTTAAATATAGCATTACATCTTTTCTAGCCTAATTTAATTTAATATAATAAGGACTATTCTTACATTTGGTGATATTTACTTAAATAGGTGTTTGTTTTATTAATTATTTATTTATTTTACTGCCAGTGAAAAACCTATATTATACTTAGGATCTGTGCAATGAATACATTACAAATCAATGTGTTTCCAGGTGCTCTGTTATTTCCATAATTGCTTTCTACATCACATGAGCTACACATAAGTCATTAAGTATAGGGCTAGGGCTGCGTCATAAGTTATAACTTTCTGTTCTCCTGTTGATTTTTCTCTTCCTGGACTTGGTTTCTGTTTTTTTTCTAGATTATTTTTAGGGTTCAAATTTGTTATTTCTTTTTGTTCGTAAATTGATTAATTGATTGATTGTTTATTATTGTTAAACAAGAAGGTTTTATTTTCAGAATAAGTCTGTTAAATAAATTTTGATATGGACAATTTTTTGGCGATACAGAATTGAAAATGGCTTTGAAAAAAGCAAACATTTCACATTCCTTTCACTTTCACATTCATTTCACTTATAGTATGTTGTGAAATGTTTGTTTTTTTCAAAGCCATTTTCAAATTTGACGACAGTATGTCAATATATTTTCGCTGTTTTAGTTTTTGCCCTCCTATTAAATTTCACTTCACCTTTCTAACAATGGTTATCATTTATCAAATTTGGGTGCGACTTTCTTTCAATTTTCCATTTGCATTACTTCTAAGATCAGGAAATACACATTGAAAATGTTTCAAAATGAAAACAGCCTTAGCCTGTTATTGCATTGAAATTGGTAGGAAAATGGCCAAAACCATTTTACAGAAGCTGTTTGATTTGCCAGAAACAACTTTAAACTTCTCAGAAATGTTTGCACTTATTTTTATTACCTTCATTTTGAACCTGTAATGCTAATCATTGTTTGTGATTGGTCCTTTTTTGTTCCCAATTTGATCCTTCATTTAATTTTTTTGGGAATGGTGTGTAGAGTTTTCGAAAGAAGCAAATTCTTTCCATTTTGATTGTACTCAAAGTTGTTGTCTAGATGCTGATATGAAAATTATTTCTGATTTTTAGTAAAAGATGATTTCAACAGAATTTTAATGATGTCAACTGCATTTGAGGTATTTGAGAATATTAATTAATGAAAAATTTGTTTATGATGAGTAAATAAAATATTACCAAACTATATATTTATAATTCAAATGTATCATTTACTTATTGACTCAAATTTAGTATGAATAGCCCTAAGTACTCTACCATTGTGTTCAAGTATGTAAAATGCTCTATTCAATTAGGCCTTGCAAGAAGAGGTGCTCAAGCTCCATTTAGTACCTCCAGACGCCCCTAGAAAGTTCTAGGAGCTTGATTGATCGAGTACCTAGCATGTTTAAGCTGTCTAAAAACTAAATGCAGAAAGCCAAATATTATTATTGATAATATTTGATGATGCTCAATTGAGCACCTAGAAAGTTGAAGGTTCTGAGTTTGACAAGCACCTGCTTTTTGCTCATCACAAGGCCTGTATTTGATGCCCAAAAAATAACATACAATTTTTGCTCTCTAAAGTAAGGAAATTTGGTAGAAGGGTATTAGTGACAGGATCTTTTTAAAAGAGTTTAGAAATAAAATGCCTAAATATCTGTTTGGTATTCATCTGTGTCAATAAGAAGACAAATCATGAATTTCTTCCATGTTATGGTGATAAAACAAAATATGTCAAAGGATTAAACATACTTGTTATGTTTTTCTACCATCATTTAAAATGATAATATGAAGTTATGGACCAAATAATGCCACAACAATTCCCTTCGAGGATATTAAAGATAGGTACATTTATTAAACTAAACAGAGAAAGTGGGTATGAAGGGAATCCCAAATTTTGCAACATTGAAACTTTGCTTAGTACCAAGGATGTTGATATCTATTTATAAAACTTTTCCAGTTGAATTTACTCAGCAGAAAAATCTCTCTCTTCACTTGCCAATTCTCTGATTTCAAAACAAATGTTTCATCATATAATCTACCTCAAATAGGTATAATATATGTCTGTATTAAAAATAGTAAGTTTTATTGACACTCTTTTATGTAGAAAAAGACAGATGTGCGGGTTATAAAAAGTTCTGGAAGAGATAGAGGTGAAGATGGCAGGACTAGGAGAGTTGCTCATGGCTCACATGACTTTGAGAAGGTATCTTCAAGTTTGTTTGCTACTTTTCCCTTCTTTCTCAAAATTCCTCCCAAAATTTGGAAGATTTTCAATAGGGTTAGGGTAGGTTGCTATTACTGTATTTCCTACTGGTAAAACACTGTGAATCTAATACTTTTTGTATTCTCTCTGTTAAGTCATTGTAGGTAATAAAATTAGGTGTAGAAGCTGTTGACCTGAAAGATAGAAAACCATTTTCCAAAATTTTGTTATTTTTTGCAACTCTTGATATGTAGCATCTTCAGTTCTCATATTTTTCCTATGTGTAGCTTTTAAACAAATCTGATATTGTTATCATCATCCAAGAAATTTGTCGTCTCTGAGAAACAATTTCTTGTCTTGAGGAGTTTCTTGTGAATACAACATAAGTGTTAAGCAATTGTAGCATGCTGGCCAGGGGTGAGGATGTATAAACAAAATAAAACATTCAGCATTTTCATAGTTTCAAACATAATTTTTGTTTCATCTTTGACAAATTTAAACAAGCTCAACCAATGATTGAGGATTTCACTTTTTAAATGGTATTCCCCTTGGCCAGTATTTCCTACCATATCAAGATTTCAGAGGCAACCTAAGGAGCAAGCAGGGGTGGATTTAGGGGGGGTGTAGGAGGTGTGACACACCCAAATATTTCTGTGTTTTTTTGTAAATTTTCCTTTTATTCGGTAAAAATCATTTTTTGTAGTTAGAAGCAACAAATTAACACCAACATTTTACATTATATATCTTCTTATCTTCTTTACCATACAGTTAAAAACCAAATTTTGAAAATGGGCGTTTCCATCATTTTCCAGTGACCTGAAGAGTGTGGCACAAACAGGGTGTTATTTTCCTTGTGACTGTGTTACCATTGGTCACAAGAAAATCACAGTTCAAAAATTTTTCTCACAGGAAACTTTCAACCATAGATAAATAGTTTAACAGTTTTTTACACTTTGCAAAAAGCTAGACAGTTTTGAACGAAATAAAATATTTACAGGAAATTGCCTCATTACACTGAAATAGATCAAAACTAATTTAGCCTAGTGGGGCTCAAGTTGTGCTAGTGGGGCTCAAGGGGTCCAGCTTTTCTTGCAAAAGAAGCAAATTCAGTAATTAGTGTTTGAGATATATTTTAATGCAGACTTTACAGAAAGAACTGACCTCTAATATCATATTTATTGTTGCAAGAATTTTTTTATTTCACCTCTTTAACAACACTATAGATTCATCTGTTTTGTACATAATTGAGGTTTTTGGAATCAGTCTTTCATATAATCGCTTCATTTAGCAAGTTGCCCCAGGGCCTCTAGCAGTGGTCGAACTAAAAAAAATTGTGTCATCGGTGAAAATTAAAACTCGCGAAACGAGTTCAAGGATAGCTGGTGGGGGGCTGTTCGATTTTCAGATGTTTTAGTCACCAGAGTTCTTATAAAAAAAGTATGTATTGGCCCTCGCGTCAAGTAGGATGGGGCAGGTGCGGGCAAAACGCACGAGGACAAAATGTCACCGGACAATATGTCACGAACAAAACTCCACTGGACAAAATGCCACTCAGACACAATATTCTGTCAGTTTTTTTTCAAAAATCATGCCAGTGTCTCGTCGGTGTTTTGCATTTCCCCGTCGGTTTTCATCGATCACCGGCCATTGTTTCGACCACTGCTTCAGGTCTAGGGAGCCTTATGAAGGAGTGAATTCCTTTTAATGAATTGAATTAATCATGGAAGAAAGTTACTTAGGAAATCTGAAATTTCGTTTTTTGCTTTGGTTATTCTGCTGGAATTCAACAACATAATTTTGAGATTTTCCAACCACATATTCCAAACTATTTTCACAGGATAGTTTGCGGTTACAAGAGGTCTTTATAAAAATAACAGTCTGGGCACCAAAATCAAATTAGTATTTAACACCCACCCCCCTTCCCTGGGGGCAGCGGCAGCTATTGTGCAGCAACTTTATAAAATTGGTTACCAGCGTTTACTTATGGCTATTACCACCTTTTATAAAAGAGAAAATTTATTTTCAATAATGTCAATTTCCCTAACTTACCTGCTTTCTCTATTTTGCCAGTTATTCTTTTTTGTGATATTTTTCTTGTTATTTTGACACATGTAACACTTGATTCATAAATTGTAAGGCCATCTGACACATGGACTTTTAAATTTGTGGAAAATTTAATTTGGGAATTTTTCTACATGGCACATAAAATATTTGAATGTAACTTATTTTTCATTTGAACAGCTTGTATTTGAACAATTACTGTTGAGAAAGGTATCTTTCTTTTTAGATTTTTAAAAGATTTTGACAGTTATTCATTTGTTATTTTGCAAGTTTATTTTTACCTTGAGTTATTTCAATTTATTGATCTGGGAATTTTTTTAGCCCCTTTTTGATTTGCAATTATCATCAAACCTTTCTAACCTTTTTGATGGAGTTTATTTGCCTGATATTTGTTGTCTTTAATCTTTAGGGAACAAGGAACACAAAAAGGAGTAGCTCAGATTATCATCGAAATTTTGAAGCCAAATCTTTGACAAGAGACAGAGAAAAACATGAAAGAAGAGTTGTTGATAAGAGACCTCAAGACGGTGATTCAAAGAAAGACAAAGTTGATTCACGTGTTAAAATTGTTCGGAGGCAAGAACGTGATAGGCTGTTCGTGGTGACAGTGAAGAACGATGTCAGCACACGAAAGGGGTCAGATTCTGATCAGGAGGAGAACAGTACCAGTTTGAAGAAAGAAAGTAACAAGAAGGCTGAAAATGGAAGTGTTACCAAGCTTGCGAGACCTGAGAGTGACGAGGAAGCTTCTGATGTCGACAGTGATTACACGATTGAAATGAGAAGTCAAAAAGCAAGTGACGATGATAGTGTTTATTCTGTTGAATTTACTAACGTTGGTGGATCTGAAGATGAGTGTAGTGATGTAGAAAAGGAAAGAAATGGTAATGAAAGTATGCAGAAAGAGGATGAAAGCCCTGAGAGGTTTGATTCATCAGAAGATGCTGATTTTGAGAGAGTTGATGTCGATGAAGAGGATGATGGCGGGGATAGTAATGCTGAGGATGGTGAATTGGAATCTGATATCAAAGTAGCAGACGATGATGAAAACATGGATGACCGAGAGAGTAAAGAGTGTGGTAACGAGAACAGCAGTGATGGTCAGGAACTTATTGAGACCGCAGAACTGCATGAGAATATCACAAGGGTGTCTTCTGGTAGAAGGACAGTGACTGTACAGAGTATTAGTGATGAGTCGGCTGTTATGGAAGAGAATCCTGCGAAGATAGGTAGATCTGCAAAAGGTGTGGATTTGCATGGAAAAACAAAGAAGACTAAGGATGAGATGGCCAGCAAAGAGCCGGAAGCTGAGGTGACAAAGGAGGATGTTGTCCGTGGAAGTGAAGTAAACCAGGAAAAGCAAATTTCAAATAGGAAATTAGAATCAACGGCTGAAAACACCGTATCAAAAGCAGACAGCAATGAACATCATGAAGAGGACCGTAGAAAGCGTAAGACGTCTGATTTGGGGCATGTAAAGACACCAAGGGATTCTGGGAAAGCAGAAAGTAAACTTCATCATGCAGTCAGTGGAAAACCTATGGAACCCCTGCCTGAAGATAAGATTAAGAAACCAAGAGAAGGAAAATCGAAGGCGGATGAGTTAGTCAAGGGTAGGTCAGAGGAAGGGGAGACTGCCGGGAATAATCAAAAAGAAGGTCATTCAAAGGACAACAAAGGCTTATCATCCACATCAAAAAAAGCTGAGTTACGCGATAGCAAAGTTGAAGTTAATGTAAGAAAGGAGTCAGAAACAAATAGAAGTGGGAAAAATATCAAAGATTGCAATGATGATACAGATAAAAAGGCTATCCAGGCAAAGAAGAGTTCAGCATTGAGTTCTTCCTCTGAATCGAAAAGAGCTGTTGATTCTGCTCGCAAGGAAATTAGTGATGATGTTTTGAAATCGAGCGACAAACGGACTACTGAACGGACAGCATCGAAAGCAGAAGTCAAGAAAGATGGAACGAAAGAGGAACAAAAGAACGAAAAGGCAAAAACTAAAAGTCAGAATGAGAAGGTAACCCCAAAAAGTTATCGAACAAAGGAAACTGAACTAAAAAAGTCCAAGTTAAAGGATGGTGAAAAAACTGCATCAAAGGGGGGAAGAAATAGGCGAAGTAGAAGTAAGAGTAGTTCTGATGAAAGTTCGTGTAGTACTTGTTCTGGCAGTGGATCAAGTAGTTCGGGTTCGTCATCTGGCAGCTCTAGATCCGATTCAGAGTCTGGAAGATCTTCTGGATCTGAGTCAGAATCAAGCTCTGGATCTTCTCAATCGGGTTCTTCAGATTCAGAGAGTTCCAGCAGCGAAGAAGATAACTTTAAGCGGCGAAAGAGACGTGTCTCAGAGCGGAAGTCATATGATAATGACAACAGAGTGAAGGCCAAGGCTGGTAGTCCTAAGAAGGACAGGGGACGTGGCTATGTGTCGCCATTAAGAACTAGTAAAAATGATTGGGGCAGGCGGAGGGAAAGTGATGACAGGTCAAAGCAAAAACAGAGAGAGCCCTTGGGGTCTAGGACAAATGATTCCCACAAGGATTCAAGAGGAGGCTACAGAGATAGAAGAAGATATCGCTCACGGTCTAGGTCAAGGGACACAGGTCATAGAGGTCGTGGGCAATCAAGGGAATCCGAACGAAAACAGCGCTATGCAGATAGCAGGGGTAGTACTAGCCATCGAGATAGAACAGACAGGTATGATAGGTCGGGTACAGACAGGAAAAAGACTTTGTCACGGCAACGGGAAGATGAGCGAATGCGCCACTCTAGTAGAGATCGTAAGAGAACACCGGAGAGAAAGATGTATGATAGAGAGAAACGCAGATCAGAGGTAGGGCAGAGAGGCAAAGGAGCTGAAACGGTAAAAGACAGAGAAGTTAACAAGAAAATAGAGTCGGATTCTAAAGAGAAAGAGGTCAAAGGTGGAAAAGATGAGGGTCAAAAGGTCAAGGAGCAAAAGAGGTTACCCGAAAGTAGGAACGCAAAGTCACCAGAAAGGACTGAAAATGAGCCTAAAGATGCCACAAAAGTTGTGACGTCTGAGGGAAAATCAGCTGTGGTGCTAGATGAGTCGAGTAAGAGTGCACCGCAGAAGAAGGAAGAGAAACCAAAACCGCTAATGGAGCAAAAACTAGCTATCAAAAGCATAGGAAAGTCGAAAGAATTGTCGGATAAAGTCAAATACTCGACGGGAACTGAATCAGGAAGTAAACATGATAGATCAAAAAGTAATGCTGAAAAAAGTTATTCCAAGAATTCAAATACTGTTAAGAAAACTACTGATTCTGCTAAACAGGAAGAAAATGAAAAAGCACCTCGGCCATTGATGGAAATAACCCTTGAAAATGTTAAAAAACCTGTTTCTGAACGACTATCGCGACGAGTAAGTGTATCAGAGAAATCGGGGACGAATGATGGCGGCAAACTGCTTGCAAAGGGCCATCGACGAGTCACGCGTGTGAGTGAGCAATCGACCGAAGCCAGTCAAATACGAACTGTGGAAAAAAGCAGAGAGAACCAGGAAGGTATTTCAGAACAATTGTTGGGAGATACTAAAACGTTTTTAAAAAGACTTTCTAGCGGTAAGAGTGTAATGATTGAAAGAAAGGAGATTGAGCCACTAATGAAAGCAGATGATATTGATTTTGGTGTTGTTGCGAATTCAAGGATTGTACAAAGAAAATTTGATGACCACCATCATAGAAGCGTGAGGAGAGTAATTTCAAACCCTGGCTCTGATTTGTCTTCTGCAGTCGTGGAGGTTTCTGCTGGCGATGCTGATGGTAAGTCCAGTTTTATATCATGATTTTTCCTTAGCAAAATTCCACCGTCGGTGGAGTCCGTTTTCTATAGCTTTGCGATAGAGCACGTGGATTCTTCTAACTAGTACAACTCTTAACAATCTTTACGTCCTAAACCCATATTTCCCTGGAGTACTGCTCCCATATTTGGCGTGCTGCTTCTACATCTTCCTTACGCCTCCTTGAAAAAGACCAATCCAAAGTCATTCGCTGGTCAATAACTGCAACCTCACCTAGTCTCTCCAGCCTCTCTCCCATGCGGCGCTGGTCAATAACTGCAACCTCACCTTGTCTCTCCAGCCTCTCTTCCATCAGCGCTGTGTTGCTGATCTCGCTATTTTTATATATTTTTCTATTCTATAAATTTTTTATAAATTTTACCTTGGCCATTGATTTCAGGAGATCAGAGACATGATCCCAAGTCACGCAATACCAGACACCCTTCCAGGGCTCACCCTTTCCAAGCCAAACGCACAATCTCTATTCCACAACATTTCCTTCCTCCCTTGATCTTGTAAGCTTTGAAATGCCCTAACTAATGACCTTGAGAATTTTTTTAGGAGAAAAAATACCCGCGGCTTATATTTTTTTGCCACGTTTTGCTGCGATTTATAATCAAGGGTGGATTATAAACGAAGAAGGCTTCCCAGATTCTGTCAAACTTTTCTGCTTCCCTGGAAGTTGAGGATGATAATATGAGGAAGAAATACTTCTGGGCGCTTTTGTTGATTCCATAATGTCTATTTTATGGTTTAATCCTTTGGTTTAAGTCTATCGTCAGGTTTTATCAGTTTTTGCGCCCGTCATTTCAAACCAAGGATCTCTCCATGGTTGTATGGTTGCGACTTACATTTTTTTAAACCCATTTTGCTAAGGGAGGCTTACAAACAAGGGCGATTTATGATCGAATAAACTTATAACTATAAGGCGTGTTCTGAGAGTAGAATGTGAACTTTTTTTTCTCTCTTCTCTGAACCCTGTATAACCCTATCGTGACTGTTTTTGCTTTTGATTTTCTTCAAATATGGATTTTCCATCTTATATTTTTCTTCACTTTTCCTACTGATATTTTCGCGCTTAGATACTCTAGATTTATTCGCTATTTTTTAATCTTCTTGATCTAGCTCTTTTGTTCGTGTTGTAAGCTAAGCTAAAACATTTTGGTACCGTCATTTTTAAAAAGTTGTTGTCGGATTTCTTACGCTTTTCCGAATTTTCCACTAAAAACATTACTAAAGGTGAAAGCTAATTTATAAATTTATTAAAGGAAGTATTTGAAAGTTACCTTATCAAATCCGATTTACTTTTTAGACGCCCCGACACCTCCAAAGCGTAAAGTATTCTCTCGCCTTGGGAAGTCAGTCATCTCCAAATCAAAAAACATCGCCATCAATCTAAAACCGTTGCCAGCAAGGAGAACGCCAGATAAAGAAGTTGTAGCCGTCAAAAACGAAGAGGAATTTGAACTTGACGCGAGAATTAAGCAAATTAGAGAAAAGAACGAGGAGATTCTTAGAAGGCAAAGGGAAATAGAGAAGGATATATTGATGAATTCGTAGAAGATGCCTACATTGAACAGGGGTTCTAATACGTCCATTGGATAGGGTTGGCCTCGCTAATGGTTGGGGTCAATTTACGACTCTCGATGTATTTGCTATCCGTTTTCAAGTGCGTACGAAAAGGTACACTGATTTTTCAAGAGCTAGAAATTGCTCGTTTGCTGAGCACTGAAAATCATAACGTAATTGAACATCGCCAGACTGTAATAACATCGCCAGACTGGATTTTGTTGTAGAGTTGTCGTCAGCTAGAAATCCACGTCGAAATAGAAACATGGCTACCCTGACGACTTCAACTTAGAAGAACCCATCTGAAAAATGTAAACACTCTGGCGCCTCAGGAACATTATCACTAAGTTAATCAGCTACAGATTTTCCTTTCCGTAGATTGATTTTTGCTGGAATTTTATGATTTGGACAAGAATCGTCATAATATTCCTGGGCCTATCTTTACACAAACTTTTGTCAGCTTCTTGTGTAATGTCATTTCGTGTTTTAAACCTTTAAAAGGTTAGATTTTTAGCCCTGTTTTGGTCGAATACTTGCCGTAAGATAAGATAGATAAGGCCAATAGAAAGGCTGGAAAGTAAAAGAAGGTTGATTTGCTATTTAACAATTTAGCTGGCTCGAACTGAACCACTTCGCCAAAGCTATAATTGTAAAAGTTGTTTATAGATCTTGCATATGGATGTTTGATTATCTGATATTCTACTTTTCCTGTATTATTTGAAGCAGTGGGCATATAAGCAATTTTTATATTTGCTTACAGTGCTCCCAATACATCTAATGCCCCCAATACCACCAGTGCCCCCAATACATCCAGTGCCCCCAATAACACCAGTGTCCCCAATACCACCAGTGCCCCCAATACCACCAGTGCCCCCAATACAACTAGTTCCCCCAATACCATCAGGACCCCCAATACCACCTGGACCTACAATATCACCTGGACCCCCAATACCACCTGGACCCCTAATACCACCAGTGCCCCTTAATTCCACCAGTGCCCCAATACATCTAATGCCCCCAATACATCTAATGCCCCTAATACCACCAGTGCACCCAAAACAACTAGTTACCCCAATAACATCAGGACCCCCAATGCCAACAGTATGCCCAAAGCCCATTCCACATTGTGCTCAAGTATGAGTTATCGTATAAGGTGTACCATATTGTGATTACAACATACCCTTTTACTCTCCGCGTAATTCTAAATTTTGATTATAAACTTAAGATTGTTGTGATAATGAAAATCCTGTAAGGAAACAACAGACGAAGACTAACTTTCGTTAAGCTAGTGTTTTCTTCCTGAACAAAAGTACATGTTCCAAAATTGTGTTCTTTGTTGTTAGATTTCCAAAATCGCGTTGTCGCTCGATGTATGTTGCAAATTATGCTAAATTATGTTCAACAGCACTGCGTGTCTAGTCTATAGGGTGATTACCACTGGAGTCCAAGGGAGAAAACCAACTCCTTGTCTACACAATAGCAGCTTTTTCGTTTGTAGATTGACTTGAAAAGTGCTAGCTAAGTGAAGACGACCGTGCTCTGCCAAGTGCCAAGTCGTCTGTGGAGGTTTTGTGCCACAGCTTTATCTTTATGCCTCATGACCTTTCTAGCATGGTTTATCTTAAAACTGTGAATTTGATTCCAATTGACCGAAGCATTGAGGTATTACAGCCGGTTTAGCAGTTTGTTAAGAAGCTTCTCATTGAGTAGATCTTCGTGGCTCGGTATTAACTGATCATGGGTGGTCAAAAGTGCTTCACGTAGCAGCATTTCGGGTTTAATTTCTTTTTGCGATAGCCGCACATTCGTTTTTATTGCACGTTTCCAGGCCAATCACTTTGCAGAATGCAAATTGTGCAAACTCGAAGTAAAATAAATTTACAGTTAATGTGATATATTAGTAAAAAGTTAGCTATATACTGCTCGACCCTAAAAAACAAACCCTTGTCGTCTATTTGTACCGTAAAATTAGGCCATGGTATTAAACAGTCGATTAAATTAGCATGCAACGAACAAAATTCAATGAAAAAACAGAGAAATTCTAAACAGGAGAAGTAGGGATTATGCCCATCAAGATTGGACGAAGGTCTCAAGTCTGATTATTGGCTGTCTTTCTTTCGCTAATCAATTCATAACATTTCGACGTCCAAAGGTTTAGATGTTCTTGAAGGGAGTGGGAATGGTAGTGCAGTTAGGTTGAAGTAACCCTGGGTACCAGAGTCTCCATTATTTGGTTTCAGAAATGTAGTTAGAAATCAGTCACAGAAAATGTTTGCCCCCGGATTTATGAGGCTCTGGTACCAAGGGTAAATAGAAGCCCTCGCAGAGAGACTGCACAGATGTCTCTCCAAGAACAACTTCTATACCTTTGGACGTTGCATGGACTGCGAAAGCGGGGGTTACGGGGGCCCTCAAAGTTTTTTCCAAAATGTACTCAAACCATACAAAAAATCGTCTTGCTCTTTGTTTTTAGCATGTTAGGACCCCGAAAAAGCTTTAGCCTCCTCAATCTGTAATATGCTCCCTGCTTCTTGAGACGTCGATACGAAGACTTAATGTTAAAACCTTAAATTGTGATAGCATAGTACGACTTTAAAATTGTAATGGCACGTTCCACAAAGGCAGGCACTATTTTCCTTCAACAATCTCAATTATTTATACTAAAGAGACATTGAAGATTTGAGTTTGTAAAGATAAGCTTTTGGACGATCTATATTGAAATGTGCTCTTTATTAATGTGCTGACACTGACACCTTTTTACTCAACCTAATTCATCACTGCAATTTCCTAACAACATGACTACAATGACAAAACAGTGAATTGGATTTTGGGAAAGGATTCCCTTTTTGAGATGCGATGGCAAGGGCGGGGTCTTTAAACCCCCGAAGGCAATTGTTTGCCGCCACAGAAAATTTTTTATTGATCACACGTTGTTACCCAAGGATTACCAAAATATCCCTGCAATTTCTCTGGTAGCCACATGTAGTGGGTCGTGTTACTGCGTCTGTTCATCCTATTCAAGATTTAGTATTGCATTTTCTTAATTTCTTGATTGTTATATGAACTTTTTCTAAAACTGTCAAAATTCAAGAATTTACGAAAATAATAGACAGGCTTGAATTTTTTCGTAAGTTTTACTTTTTACCTAAATGAGTTTTTTGAGTAAAGAAAAAAGACATGAATTTTACCCCTCAACTTGAGGTACACTTGAGCTAGTATCGTGTTAGTAGAACTTTCCAGTTCCTTAATTGTAATAGGATGATTTATCCCAAAAAATGCTGAGAGGTGCAGAAATTTGTCAACAGTTGTAAGAAAAATTTAAGATTTATTATAGCCTCAGAGCCTCACAATGATTCGTTTTAAATCGAGGCTCAACAGAATTCAACCATACTTGTGGGGGACCACAAGTCCACCTTTGGAATGATTCGTCAGCTGCATGTATTCAGGGCTCGTGTTTAGAAAAGATTTCTACCTTCTGGGTTTAGATAATTATTTATTTACGATAATATTTATTCGTTTAACAGAATATACTTCAATGTTTTCGCAAACTTTGTCTCTTTATGGATAGTTATTTTGAAAAGCATTTTTGTAAGCAAAACATACCTGACATGTCCATTACCTTAAATTTTCTCATAACCATTCTGTAACCATGGAAAAAGTGAAATATTGGTTATATAGAGAAGTATTGACTAACATGTCAATTTAAGAAAGCAACTCATCAATTTGTGCATCTTTTTGCTCAAGCCCTTGTTATTAAGCAACTATATTATTATTAGAAAAAGAAAGGAATAACTTACTAGGGAGCTCTAGCCAGCAAGTTTTTAGCCTTGAAAATCATTTATTGCCAAGGTGTAGCAACCTACGTTCTTAAAAAACCTTGACACGCCCCTACTCTAAAATATATCTGTTTTTGTTGTGTTTCTCCGATCTGAAAATGAGGTGATTTATTATACCAAACGTTATTCATAGTCGCATAATTTCACTAATGCTTCATGTTAAAAGCACGAAAGATTTACGAGATATAAGATACACGAAAAAGATATGCCAGTTTCATACAAAGAGACTAAACTGAATCTTAAATGGAAGTCAAAGGCAATACGCTCACAAGAAAAAGATGTAGCTGTTATTTTCAATATTATTTCAAAACTTTGAAAGATCCTTTGATTTTACGAGGAAAGTACACATTTTTTATAGAGCACTTTTGGCCTATTGTTTTTAAAATTGCTAGCTTTGGCTATTTCATCAATAGCACCTCTCTGATGCCATTGTTCTCTCGCCCTCCACTCCACCCAAATGAAATTTTGGATCCTGATCACTTAAGTCGTTTCGGTAAGAATTGTTGGGGGCACTATTGTTGGAAAATATGGGAACAAAAGGGATTTCTAATTGGAATAATGTATTTTTATAAATTTTTGTGGAGGGGGCTCAAACCCCAAAGAACAATGGTGGCTGGTAAGAGCCAGCCCACAGTCTTCTGACAAGACAACAACTTGGATAGGCTTTCGACAAATATCGGAAATAGCCCGAATTTTCCAGCAAAAACGCGATTGAGGGCCAAACCCCTCCATGCCCCCAATAAATCCGCCACTGTTCTCAACCCAGGGCCATCACGAGGCAAGCCTTGTTGGGGGGGAGGGGGGGTGTGGACTACAAATTTACCTGATTAGAAAATAATTACCTGAAATAATTAAGTTGATGTCACAAACCCTCTGCAATACATTTTGTCAATCTAACTATGTGGCATATAATTCACAACATTCATTTTAAAACCTCAGGGTTTTTTTAAAATGACTTTCCTAATAGTTTTGCCAAATCTGTATACCGGGATGGGCAACTACCCGAGGCGGCACCATGGTTGCCGCCGAAGGACCAGAAAGTTTTCGAATTTCGATGCTTCCAGTTCCCTGGAAAAAAATCCTGCCGAAAATTCATTTATCTTTGCAAACAAATTGAACAGTAGATAAAAAAACTGGTACAATTTCGACGTGGTCATGAAAAATTCAATGTTGTCAGTTACTTCTAAAGCTAGGTAACAAGCGGCACTGGTTGCCAATTTAGATCCCTCTTTCCATCTTAACATGCCTTTTTAAGGGAAATGGACACAAGACACAATTTTACCTAAAGAGTGCCTGGATTTTTAGATTTTTAGATTTTGTGCCAACAAGAAATCTTCAAATCTTCTAGTTATTAGTTTTTATTATCTTCCTTCATGTCAAGAAATATCATATTTAGCCAAAGGAGCAAATATCTTTGCTTGATCCTTTATTGATGTTGATACATGAAGGTCGCTAAAATACCTAAAGCGTTTCTTCCACTGGGCGGATTTTACCTGAAATTTCCTATCGAGATACTATTGGGGGGGAGGGGGTGTGACACCCCCTCACGCGCCCCCGGTCGCGACGCCCTTGGGTTAACCTTTTGTTTCGTCTTTTCCAATATCCGGTTTACAATAGGCCAGATTATTATAAGCGTCCTTATATTGCTTGTATCTATACAGGAAATTTAACCACATTCAGAAGAACCAAAAACTGCAAATAACAAGCAAAAATGAATCATCTGTTATTGTTTGAAGTTGTAGTTCGTGTGTGCAGTTTAGCAATCTTTCCTTGAATTAAATGTTTGTTTGAATTCATTCAGTGATCAATTGTCGAGTAATGATAACGACGGGGTGATGGTATCCACACCCTTCCACATTTTCATTCTTTCAAATATGCGTCATCGATGAAAAATGAACTTGGAGCTGTCAAATCTTGAGATGAACATCCGTAAACATCGTCCCTCGGATCTGACCGCGGATAAGTCACAAAGTCACGTCATGCAAAAACGCGTCTTTCCCGCAGAATGATCGCGCATTGAAAGGACGGAGCAACAACCTATATCGGTATTTTGGAACTGCGGAAAATGGCTGTGGCCTAAAAGGATCAAGTTCGGTGATCTTGTTAGCAGGCACTGATCTTGCATAGCTTATCGTAAAAGTATGACATCTATTGAAATACGTTAGCATCGATGGATGTAGTACAGAGTGCAGTTTTACATCGTAAAGGAAAGAAGGTAGGATTTAATGGCTAATAAGTGCAGGAAGTGGGGTAGTTCGTAAAACTGAGCTTCTCAAGTTGTTGTTTCCTATACGGAGCTGGACCTGTCATATTTGTCCTGTATTCATTTTGACTGCAGGATTTCAATTAAACATCGTGAATTATTTACAGAGGTACGCATATAGTAGAGCTATGAGCAGGCAGCTACGGTGACATGCTATGTCAATGTATCATGCCAACAAGAAGTAACTACAAAGTTGATGTATTTATTGTCTGTGGGGAGATTATTTTATGCCTTATGAAAGTGAAACAAGTCGAAAAGCGAAAACAAAACTCCTCAGTTGAAACAAAATCAGATTTAAACAGACTTGTGATTATTTGCCTTATTTCCTGCAGTGGTGTTTGTGTCTGATCGTTCCGATTATTTCCAGTCGCAATTAAAGGACGAAAAGCAGTAATTGATCAATAATTGTCAAATCGCCAAGAACTGTTATTAATGATCTCAAATTTAATTACAGTGGAAATCAAGATGGGCAGTTCTAAGGAAAAATGCTGCGGTTGCAGGTTCGTTGTCTCAAATTTATAGTACTACAGTGTTGGAAGTTACTCAGCTAATGTGTAGTGTAGTAAAATGTCGTAATGATGATGAAAGTCATGTCTTCATTCTCATGGACAAAACTTCCCACTTTGACGAAGAAAGTCGTGGGTTGTTTGACACCCACTACAATCACTTGTGATTTACCTCAGTTCACAATCAATTTTCATATCCTTTCGCAATGAAGTTTAATATTTGCTGTTTGGCCCACCAGTTTGTTTTCAGATCGGCTGTTTTTTCCGTTGGCGGGCTGTCTTTTTGAAAATCCTGTTGAAAAATATTTGAAGTTTGTAGCGCCGCCTTGAAAGTAAGCTAGAGAAACACTGAAAATATTTGAGTCAGATAAAACCGTTGCAAAAGGAGTGATAGTTTGTCGATGCGGAAGATGATACGTGACGAAATGTGGACGTTTTTTATTCTTCGTTGTTAATCATCCAAATTAGTATTTCCTTTTGTCTTCATTAAAAGGTATTTAACTGCAGGAAATACCGACTTGTAACATTTAATTTGCTACAGTTTGTACATCCTCTTAGCAGACTTTCATAACGACTTGCCTCCTGTTGTTATGCAGTCGTGGAAACAATTAAAACTTGAACCCATCGACTTACGAAGTCATTGACAATGGGGCGGATTCTTTAAACATCTGCAGGGCTTTTTTTGAAGGGGCTTTTGTGTCCGAATTCTATTACTTTCAGTCGCTTCGATATGAAGTCGTGGTGTACTTTTGTAAAACATTTTGCTATATTTATATTGTCTTTTGTTCATTTATAACAATACTTTTTATTTTGAAAACAGAAGAATACAATAAACCATTTGAAAACTAATCCCGGGATAGTTGTATTATCCTGTACTTCCATCAATGCCCAATTTTGAAGTTTTTTATAAAGTTTTCTAATCTTTTCATCTAAGCACATGGCATTATTCTTAGTAACGTTTATTAATATTGATTTTCGAAGGCAGTTCAGACTGGAAACCTTGTTATGCGCCTACAATATATTGCCCACACACTCATATTTTCCAGCCACATACTTTTGCATATTGGAATCATAGAGTTCCTATTTAGAAACATTTTAAATTATTATCACTACAAATTTCTAAATTTGAGTGATTTCAGGCGTGCAGGCACAGGTTTTCAAAATGAACTTGTCTGTGCAGGAAGCAAAGTTTCCAGTCTGGAATACAGTCATATGCCAAATTTTGGACCAATACTTTTATGGTTTTTAGGTTATTTAATACATAGTCTGTGTATCTGTTGATTGTTTCTGCATAATTCTCATTAAAAAAATTTGCTTTGAATATTTTGTAAGTTTTCATGTGACAGCCAGGAAAAGTTGTATATGAAATTATGCAAATTTTTTATCGTTAACCTTTAATTTCTACAGCAGATTATTTTCTTCAAGTTTTATTTGATCTGAGTGTCAGGAAAAGTCTAAAATTTGTAAAATGAAATTTAAGTATTTCAATCGTAATTAGAGTTTATGTTAACCTAAGCATAAGGGCTCTAGCCTCTTCCCCTAGAAAATTTTTTGGAAACAGGCACTGCCAGTTCTGGCAGCCTTTAAATGCGCCCCCAAAACAGTATATTTTCTATTTGATAAGGGACAAATCAGTTGTAAAGATTCTCTACCAAGTACCTTTTTGGTCTATTTGTTTGTTAATTGTTTAGATTATATGACAAAGACCATTTTTCATTTTCAGTTTTGAGGCAAGTCTGCAAAATCACTCCATCCACTATGATTGCCTTGCTCAAAATAGTTTTTGAGGCTAATACTTTTAGATGTTTTCTTACAAACTTTCAAGATTGATATTTGATTTCAAATGGCAAACTCAGAAAATTTCATTTTGTGAATACATTTCTAGCTTATATGAAACTACAAATATTGGAATATTTATTCAAATAACTTGAAGGTGGCATGAAAATCTTGAAGAATGTTATGATACACACTGCTCCTTTTTTATAACCTTTTTAGAATTGGTGGGCAAATTACCCTGCTGTTGCTAGACCTATTATCTTATTTGTAAATAAGATATATTTTTTGCAGGAAGCACAGCTAACTAAGGGAAATTGCATTTTGAATTGTGCACCTGAAATTGTGTATGCGTAAAAAGCCCTAAATGGTGCAATATATAACATAACATCATTAGATGTTTTGTCATCATGTGGCCTTTGTGCCCAAATTTTTGTGAAGCATCCAAACAAGTGCTTTTATTATCATTTTTATTTGGAACAAGTTAAGTACCATATTTTGATTGCAGTTTTTCTTTGTTCTAGATCCATTTGTTGCTGTCACATTAAATCTTTATAAAGATGCAAATCATGCTGTCAGTAAGCAGCACAAACGAATTCTTCCTTTGTGGAAATATGCTGGGTGTATTACTGTTGACAAGCTTGATAAAGTTGAGAATGTTTTGGTAATTTTCACTGAAAATAGTACAATTGTATTTGGGTTTGATGGAAGTTCAATTCTGCGCCAATGGTATGAAGCTTTTCATTCCCAATTCGGCAAAGGTATGAGCAACCTTACAATTATATTCCTTCTTATTTATTTTGAGTTTGTACCCTAAAACTTCCAAACAATTCAAATGTCTCTTTGGGGTTTGTAGTTTTAGTTGTGTTGTCTAAAAATTTTCACTAGAGCTGAAAACCTAGTTAGCTTCCCAACGATAAGTTTAAGGAAACTTGCTTTGCCTTTACTTGGAGAGATTTTAATTAAATGATGCTTAAAGGTGTTAACCTGTCAATCAACAAGTTATCCAATCACAGTAGACCATCACATATTTGAAATTCCAAAGACACTCCCTTGTGAAAGGCTGATCTTAACCTTTTTGTTTAATCAGGACTTTTTCCAGTGGGTAATTTAAAGGCTTAGGGCCTGTTAAGGTAATGGAAATCTGTCCTATTAAAATTGATTTTCTCCAATTATTTTTGAATTGCATTTTCAATACTAATATATTTAATATAAACTTTTTTATATTTTTATTTCAAAAAGTATGTTCAATTATAGGTTTCACTATTTTAAATGTAATCACTTGATTATAAAATAAACCACAGGAATTTCTGAAAATATTTTAACCTCATGTAAAATGTTCAGGGGTGGTTTTCATTGAATGCTTTGCTGTTGAGTAGATCTGTGGAAGTAAGAACTACGTTACAATTTAGAAGAACCCTATTCAGTGGTGGACCTAAGTCTGGCACCCCTTTCTGGTCTGGCCCAATTATTGTGAAGTTTCCTTTAGAAAGTGAATAGAGAGGCTTCTGTCTGTACTCTCATCACCAATTTCTGAAAATTTTTCTGCGCCCCTACTACCAACTGCCCCTCCTTCAACTTTGCTCTGGATCTTACCCTGACCCTATAAAGCTACACACAGAGATATGGATTTACTGGAAGGTTGTGGTGGTGTCACACTCCCAATTTTTGTTGTGTCCTTCAATAAATGTTTCTTTAATCCAACAAAATCATTTTTGGAAGTCAGTAGTAACAAAAGGATGCAAAAATTAGTTTATTATCTTCTTATCTTCCTCATGTTAAAGTTAAAAACTGAATTTTAAAAATGAGTGTTTCCATTATATTTCAGGCCCCTAAAGGGTGTTGCACCAAAATCCAATCACCATCTAATCCTTTCCTAATCCTTGCCACTAAAGTCAGTCTTTGGCTACACATTCTAGAAGAGTTATTTGACTTTGACACATCACTTGACTTTTGATGAGAACATTGTGGTTTTGTTTAGAAAAGTGAGAATACCCATTCATAATTCAGCTTCTTCCCAGCATCAATTTCTGGTAAACAGCTCAAATCACATCCCTGTAAAGGTTATAAAGGTTCAATTATATCATTGTATGTCTCCAGATGCTCTTCTATTCCACAAAACAGTAAAGCCCTAATAAAACACGGGCTTAAAAAATATAATGTGTAAGAAGGAAGAACTGCAGGATAGGCTGTCCCTCATTTCTGTGAATCTTGAAAAATATCTTGACAAGTGACTTCAAAATGAATGTCTATTCAATAAGGACAAAGATCTATGATCAGAGATAGTCAACAAAATCTGTAGAGCATTTATGCAATTTTCTTCTCCATTTTCTATCTAAGCACTTTATTTTAATGCTTATACGCTATTGACATGTTGGAAACTTACTGTGGGGGAGCCATGCAGTGCCCAGTTAAGTGGACAGTAAATTTCAGATTTGTTTATCTCTCAGTAATAGGTTTTTCATTCTGGGTCCAAAAATATCTGATCAGCAGAAACAGGCATATTTAAGAATAAATTTCAATTTGCCTCAAGACTTAACCCGGTTTTTGGGTAGAATCCCTTCCAGTTCTTTTCTTTTTTTCTGTAGAAGCGATGGATTGTAGGATAACACCTAATTAATGGACATAAAATTAAAAAACCAAGCTGTTAATTGCTCCGGTTAAGAATCTATATTCATAATAGACAATTCCTGTTTATTTATAATCGATAAAATAATCTGAAGGCTGGTGTTACATAACTCAATCTCCATCAAAACATTTCAGATTGTTTGAGTCTCAACAGAATTTTTTATCACTGTTGATATGCGATATGGGGGTAAAATTTTTTGAATATCCCGTCTTTGTTATCTCTGTTATATAGGATTGTTACAAAACCAATTTGAAATTCATGTGGAAGCAATATCTTTGATAAAATGACAACTTTATTATCCTTTGTAGCCAAACTATGCTAAATATTTCAAGTGTTAGAATTATGCACCACGCCAGATATTCAAAATATCTCTTTGAACATTTATCCAATAACCCGGTTAAAATAGTTTTCGGGAGTTGCTGTTCGTGCAAATACTTTGCCTTGGCAGATGTGGGATTAAAAAGAAAATAGACTTTTTGATGTCTCTTTTTTTGTTTTGTTTATTCCTTCGTGTAAGTCTTAGCCTTTTAAATCTTGAAAAATTCAAAACTCAATGGACTTGAGAAGAAAGTAAAAATTCCTCAAGATCATCAGTAGTTTTTTTATTTTCAGTTGCTTTTTAGTTTCAAAAAGTATTTTCTATAGTTTAAGAAAGTTAGAAAGTTTAATGCAACAATTTTTTTGTCATCCTGATAAGTGTTGCTCTGCATAGAATTATGTTCCTTTTTCTTTCATAAGAAAAATACAAAACACCATACCATACTGGAATTTTGCTGAAACCTCGTGGTTAGGAGACCATGGGATTTTATTGTTCAAAAAGGAAAGCAAAATAAACAAGTTGCAATTTTAAACTAAGATAAGTTGCGATCCGTCTTTTTGAAAATTAAGAAAATGATATTTTAATCATCCTCATTATGCCTTTGCCCTTAATCTTCATCTTTTCAATTCATTTTTTGTCTATTCATTTTTGGAAACGTTGTTTATTCGCCAGCAAATTTGAACGATTGATGCCTTGAAATTAGTACTGTGTTAATTTCAGCATTTTATTTTGTTATAAGTGCATATTTAAGTACATTTTACGTTTTTTAGCCAACTCACTCACGAAAATGAGGCGGGTGCTTCAAAGCACACATAGCCACCACAAACGGGCTCATGCGCAACTTTGTCTGATGTTGCGAAATTTCAAGATCTGTCCCTTAGGCCTGGTTCAAACGTCGCGCTTCTCATGTGCCGAACCTAACTCGAGAATTAAGTACATGAGGGGCGCGACGTTTGAATCAATTTGGTACGGCAAATTTAGTTAGGAGCGGCAGACTAGTTTGGATCGGCAGAGCTTGCCGAGCTGCACGGCTCCAGCACGGCACGGTTTCAAACGTCGAACTTGTCATGTACCGAACTCAATGCAAAATTATATTTAATTTATTTTCCTTCACAGAATTCATTTCTTTCTTGGAGGGCGCATGCGTTTCAAACAAATATTTGAGATTGTGCGCCTTAACCAAGATACTTTATGTAACAATCCTAAAAGCCATTTGGCCCGACATGATTAAGTTCGACGTTTGAAACGGGAGTCGCGCTTAACATGCTCAAGTGTCGCTCCAAACAGAGTTAGGTTCGGCACATGAGAAGTGCGACGTTTGAACCAGGCCTTAAACGCCGTCCTGACTAATTTAGTTCCATATCTGTATTTTCCGGTTTTTAATCTCCAAAGATTAGCCCACAAAATTCCAAACTTTGACGTTTTTTCATAGATTTTGGTTAAGCTATTTTGTTAAGGAACTTATTATTAAATCTCGATTATTGAGTTTCTTAAAATGTTAGAAAATCTTTACGAGCTTTAGTTTTCATTTGCTCTCATTAAAGTAAATGTAAATTTAATCTGCCAACGTTAGTAATTGATAAAGTGTCTATAATTGGCAAGATTCCTTGCATATTTTTCTAAACTAGCTACGTATTTTTCGTTAATTTTATTGGTGTTTCTGCATTAAATTATGCGCTATTTCAATTAAACTTCATTCATCGAGAGACTTGTTGATTGTGATTTTCATGTAAATCGGGCTGAAAATCGCTTTCCACACTAACTGACATGTTAGCTGATGGAAGAAATGCTCCTTCCCTTATGCGGAATGCTAACCTCATCCATTTTGTGAAATTTTTATTAAGATCGCTTGCTAAGGTGATTTCCTTATCAGCAAAGACGTGCTTTCTTAAGTGACTTCTGCATTTGGTGAGCAGTAGGGACCAGCGGCTCGCCGCATTCTTTATAAACCTTGAGATCGCTGTGAACGACCCAGACGTGATATTATTTTAGTCGTTGAAGCAAACCGAGTTTTCGGCTCCGAGACTTGAGGCAGTCTAGGCCAGCGAGGAGAAACCGGTTGTTTATGGCTCCAGCTGTCAGTTTTGCGTGCGTCACATCGTCTTTATATCTTTTTAAACTTTTGTTTTTACCTTGCTTGCAAATCTAAAAAATCCCACATCGAGCCATTCCTTTGTCACCCTTCTCGTGAAGTGATCACGTGCAATTTGTCTCGTGACCAGACTCTGCGCTGTCATTGGATAATAATGTATCTGATCGATATTGAGGCTTTCTGCTCGTAACAAATGCAAGCTTTTTTCCTTGCAACGACACGTGTGCTGTTTCTGTTCTGGGTGGTTTTCTTTTCGCAGTTCAATTCAAGTAAGTAATACCCTTGAGTATTAATTTTGACTCATTAGGACCCGTTCGTTTTGTCGTATGGCCTATTGCCATTCTGATTCTTCAGGACGTTTAATCATTTTGCCATGTCACACCTCACCGTCTGCAACTAAATTTTGCATCTTTATTGACTTTCATTCTTATAACTTAAAGTATCTTTTAATTGATGTAAACGGCAACTAAAGTATGTTTTTTTATTCGATCAATTAGTAAAACGTTTAAACTGTATCTATATTCTACTTAAGTTGTCAAAAAGCCAAGTTTTTTGACTGTATATACATGTTTGCATAACGTAAATAACGTAAAGAGAAACATGCAACGTGTTAAAATAGAATCAAGCAAATTCTCTGTCACCATAAGACAAATTATTATTCACAAGTAAAACTCTAACTTTACCTATGTCAGTTTAAAATTATTGTGACCCTTCCTCGAAAGATTTGGTGTTATCAATTAAGATTTCAGATACCCACTTTTAATGATTATGGTTCGAATGCATTTGCGGGTAAGGCTCCAAGTGTGACCGTTGCTGCTGTTGTTGTTTGTTACCAATAAAATTCTAAAAATAGTGCATGACGTCATTTAGCTTTGATTAAATCCAGAATTACATCGCCCATCTGTTAAAGACTCATTGCTAACAATGGACCTTTGCGAGCGTGGCGACGGTCCAAACAATGGCAGTAATTGATTTTAGACAGTCTAAAAATGCATTATGGGATGCTTACGTAGCGCAATGGCTCATTGTTAGCAATGAGTCTTTAACAGATTAGAGCTTAGCCCAGAATTGCAGAATAAAAGCTAGTGCTGCTTTGTTATTTGTTACCGATAAAATTCTAAATATAGTGCATGACGTCATTTAGCTTAGACAACCGATGCTTTGATTAAATCCAGAATTACATTGGCCATCTGTCCACAGATTAGAGCTTAGCCCAGAATTGCAGGATAATGGCTAGTTACAATGAGGATTAGCATTAAAGAACATCGAGTCATCCTTCCCATCGCGCAGTTCAGCAAGTACTTTTAATTACAAGTTGCTAGATGATATAATTTCTATTTATAGCAGGCCTAAGGTTACTTTTTGACTTTGTGACACAAGGCCACAACAACTAAAAAACTCTGAATATTAAACGTTTATTTATTGTCTTTTCGTTATCTACAACTTGTTAAAGGCAATCTGTCCTCTATTGTACCCAGTTTTATCCTCAATGTAGTTAAATACATATTCGGTTGCCATTGATACCTAATTAGCAGTTGTAGCCAATCAGAGCCTGTTTTGGATGGCTGGCACATCGTTGCGCGCATCAGCCTCAATTCTAGTTTTAAAGGATCCGCTTTTACCTTAGGTTCTTATGATTGGTTGCAGAATATCAGATTGTTCTGTCAGAATATTAACAGCGCCTTTTCTTTGCGTTTGAAATGCATTTGTGAATTTACTGATCACGTTCGTTGTCGAACGGTTCCCTATGCATTTAGGCCAATGTGAGGTTTGAAGAAGCTATAAACACCACTTTTCGACGAATCACCCAGTAACATCCATCTTATGGCGGATTTGTGTATAGGACAATTGAAATAAACGTTTCTTGGACAATAAAATGAAAGAAATGAATGCATAGCCTCCTGAACGTTTCTTTAATAGATGTTTCGTTTGTTTAAAAAGTGCCCTGCTTTTTACTGGTATTTCTGAAATTCATGTCACCCCTACACTAAAAAGACATTAACTCTATGTTCGGTTAGCGACTGGGACGAGGGGGTGTGGGGTTTTTCGGCGTGAAACAATCTGGTGCATTTGCTCCTCGTGTATTCATGCCAGGGCGGGCAATTTTGCTGTTTGATTTTGACTTTTCTGTGTTTTAAAGGTATTAATTTTCAATGATTCCCTTGAATATTTGCATACGACATTGGTGATGAGCCCCACATTTTGCGATGCGTCCACGCTAGAAGATCCATCGAGGTCATTCCGAAATTATAAAATCATAGAAAGTGCAGGTGCTACAACTGCAACCCGAGGACGTGTCCCGTTCTGCGCTTGTGTTTGTGAAATTTCTTGTGCAGGAAAATTGAAAATGGTTCCTGACAGTGAATGTTCGAGATAACGGGCTGTCGAGTTAGTGGTCAGTTGAGATAACAAATGACTTTTCTACACAAATCAATACAAGGGGGTGTGGAAAAAGTTCGAAAGCGCTCTTTTTTACAAGCATTATATTTAAAAACATACTGAAGTACAAAATCCTCCATTAATAAGCATAGTTATACCCAAAATTGGCCGAGCTTTAGCAAAATAAGTCCCATGTTTTTTCCCTGAAAAACTGTAATGAGTTAGCATACTTAAGGTGGTGGTGCCTACTCCACAATTTTTCTTAATGAACCACGCGGATGCGGAAGTATTTATTGATAAGGGCGGTAGATTTTTCTGTACCTACCTGTTGAACAATTTTCCGTGTTTCGAAATTCGTGCACACTACGGGATAAAACGTAACAGGTGCCTTGCTAACACTCAGGGCTCTTTATGAATTTGAAAATCTCTTTGAATTCGTATCCTGCGGGTTTATAAGTTGCTTCCCTGCGTTGTAGCTCAATGCGACAAGAATCGATACTTTGTGGGAGTTTAAATGTTTGTAGATTGTTGTTATGGCTCGGTGTCGTCTTGGAAAGCCGTGATCAGATCCTTTAATGCTTGAAAGAATTGCAGGCATTTCGAAAACTGAAAGGAGAGCATCTGTTGGCGTTGATTAAGACGTAAAGATCTGTTGTCGGAATTTTTTAGAGAGGAGCGATGATCATAATTTATGTTCAGGTCAAGGCAAGAAGTTTTTGGATTAAAATGATTGAATATTTTGAGGGCTTTTATGGATTTGAAGTTCAGCTTAGTTAGTGTTAGGTGTGTCAGGCTATATTCCTGTGGAAACCCTGAAAAAGGGTTTAATCTATAAAAATACCCGTATTAAGTGTATTGGTACTTTTATTTACATTTTAGTATGTCGATAGACCGAAGCTGTTGACAAATGTTTATGTATTAATTTTTTCAGAACCGCCAATCGGGCACCCGATTTTCATTTTTTTCTGTATAATTAATAACTAATTTTTCATTGTTGGACTTGATTCTTGACAGCTTTGTACAACCGTAACCTATTTCTTATCTTCCTCTAAAATGGATGTTTTTATTTCTCATCATCCACTAAGCTTATCAGTTTTGAACATTGCGCGTATGGGAAGATAATTAAAGTGGTATTTGCGTTTGAGTCCATCGAACAGATGGTTCTTAGAGGCGATTATGGGAAGTGAATAGTTTTATAAGTCCTTAATCGTTATGATGCAATCGTATGCTGTAACCATGTGTCTTCGTTTTTCAGAAACGACATTTCCAATAAGCATTCCTGCCAAACAAAAGCTCCGAGCTGGTGAAGCTAAATTGCTGTTATATAGTGACTTTTTCTCGATTATACACAACAAAACATTTCGGTGCGTAGGCCGTTTCAACATTCAAGAGCTGTATGGGTTTGCGACTATTGAAGGCGACTTCCTCTTCGAGGTTCACCGATCGCGGGCGACCAAAGGACATGGGTACCCAAAAGGATACTCAAACACGTTCCGATTAAAAACGAGATACAGTGAAGACATTGTTCAAGTTCTGGAGTACATCAAAGGAGAATACGAATCAGGTAAATTTATTTTCATAGTCATAAAAGCATAATTTTCAAAGTTTGTTATATTTGCGAGACTGCTTTGTAGCATTTGTTTATGTTTACTTGTTTCAAAAATGACCCCAGCCTCCCCTAAACAGAATGATTCTGTCGTTTTGTCTTTAGTAAACTTGTGGTCCTTCTCCAATTTAAAAGAAAACTAGTGTACCTACTTCAAGCTATTTCAGATTTTTAAGTATTTCTGTCGGATTTTTAGGTTTTCGGTCAGATTTTTAGGCTTTTCTTTCAGATTTTTAGGTATTCTGTCGGATTTTCAGGTATTCTGTCAGATTTTTAGGCTTTTCTTCCAGATTTTTAGATATTCTGTCGGATTTTTAGGTTTTCGGTCAGATTTTTAGGCTTTTCTTTCAGATTTTTAGGTATTCTGTCGGATTTTCAGGTATTCTGTCAGATTTTTAGGCTTTTCTTCCAGATTTTTAGATATTCTGTCGGATTTTTAGGTTTTCGGTCAGATTTTTAGGCTTTTCTTTCAGATTTTTAGGTATTCTGTCGGATTTTCAGGTATTCTGTCAGATTTTTAGGCTTTTCTTCCAGATTTTTAGATATTCTGTCGGATTTTTAGGTTTTCGGTCAGATTTTTAGGCTTTTCTTTCAGATTTTTAGGTATTCTGTCGGATTTTCAGGTATTCTGTCAGATTTTTAGGCTTTTCTTCCAGATTTTTAGATATTCTGTCGGATTTTTAGGTTTTCGGTCAGATTTTTAGGCTTTTCTTTCAGATTTTTAGATATTCTGTCGGATTTTTAGGTTTTCGGTCAGATTTTTAGGCTTTTCTTCCAGATTTTTAGGTATTCTGTCGGATTTTCAGGTATTCTGTCAGATTTTTAGGCTTTTCTTCCAGATTTTTAGGTATTCTGACAGATGTTTAGGTATTCTGACAGATGTTTAGGTATTCTGTCAGATTTTTAGGCCTTTCCTCCAGATTTTCAGGTATTTCTGCCAGGTTAAAGTATTCCAACAATTTAAAGGACAAGTGACACGCTTTTGGCGCCAAATTTTTTTTTTCTTTTAACTTAAAGTATAATGCTGTATGAGAGTGTTGTTGAAATATTTTTCCTTTCTGATTTCATTTTCCCACTTAAAAACCCATTTGAAATTATGGCGGGAAATAAATCACGTGACACCGTGACGTAGATTGTGATAATTTGTTATTGCTGCTACTGGTATAGAGTGCAATATTAACGTTTACAACACGCTTGTAAACGAATACAGTTCGTCTGGACCTGTCGCGTCGTGTTTCGTAAGCTCTCTATCAATTACAGGAAAATTCTGAGTTATCACAATGTACGTCATAGGGTCACGTGATACAAAGCAAAATCGCGCCCCCTGCGCCCCCTGATTAGAATTTTTTGTTCCAAACCAGGAAAAACTTACTTCTAAAAGATGATCTATAAGTTAATGAAAAGAAACGATAGGGTGAAAAGTGTGTCACTTGTCCTTTAAGCAGTTTTTCGCAGATGTTCTCCTTCTAGAGTTATTCAAAGGTATTATGCACCAAAAATGGTTTTAGTCCAACTCACAAGCAGCGAATTATCTCGGACTTTTCTCGTTTTGTGTAAAACACATTTCCATTTTTATGTCGTTGATTTTACTTGTTGTGCTATGCAAAAGCATTGACTGCACAACTCTAGAAGGAGTACCTCGTTGGCTCCAAGCTTAAATTTACAGTCGCCTATTCTGCTCTTAAAGCTGAAATCCCTATTCAGTGCTGCTACCAGCTTTTATGCATTGAGCTTCTAGTAATTACGAAGTAGGGTTCCCTTTCCAATCTCTGCTTATATGCTTTCTGTGTGGAATGAAACGTATTTTATGAAAACTTTAATATGTTTTTTTGTTAAAGGTTTAAAAGGACCATTGCAAACTCAGTTTGATACCGGGTCTGGGTCCATACTGGATATGGAAAGAGAAAGGCGGAACACTATTGATTCAGATCAGAGTTTCTTTCAAAGAGCCCTGTTACGAGTAAGTAACCGGTTTAGAAAACACAGACGAAATCGGGCTGCTACTGTCAGCGAACAAAGCAATTCACGTCGGCAGCGAATAGAACAGTTGAACCAAGCAGTCCTGTCGAAAGAAAATGGTTCTACACACGAGGTTGAGCGAGTTTCAAATGACACTTCGAATGCAGGTGGTGACTTTCAAAACGAGGCTAGCGTGAAACGAGGCAATGAAAAAGTAAGAAGTAATTCATACGGGGATTTTGGTAGTGATCCTGGGCGCCGACCACGTGTTAAGGCACAAAATAGAAATGAAGTTGGTACTGAAAGCATTTCTTCTGTTCAGTCTTCTGGGATTAGAACTGCAACGCCAAGAAGAAACTTGAGCTCTTCTGCAATACCAACCGGGCGAACAAAAACAAGTGCCGGATCAGTTTCTGGCGTTTCCATTGGGAGCCGGGGGGTTAGTACTTGTTCGGACGTCTTTCCGGAAGACGATGTTTCCGAACCTCGTGATCAGAGGAATGCAAAGCTGCATGGCCCACCAGTCGCACCACCTCGGTCGCCAATTAGCTTAGGAATATTCGAGTTTCCTGATGCAAATGGAACATTGGCTGAAGAGGAATGGGATTATTTAAATGATAAAGGGCTTGATATGTTGACCAGACGTGAATCTCCAAGTCCGAAAATTGCTCCCGAAATTGTTTACAGAAAGAAGGCAGAGGAGACAAGTCTGCTGGATGAGATTGATCGTGAAATTAAACGAAGGACACGGGAAGAAGAGTCAATCGGTATTGCGCCGTCGACACCATTGTCGCAAACTTCATTTGATGGGCCTAGTCAATATGATCGCTATGACAACGATGAAAAGGAGGCTTATGTTATGCTTAGAACAACTGATCTCGGGCCAACGGTGAGCACACATCCCGACATCATAGATGGTAACACTGGGCAGGGTCAGAGCACTGAAATGGGCCCTGTTGGTACAGCAGAAAATCATCTCGAAAATTCCAGTGCTGTTTTGAGCATAGTTAAAAAACCGGATGGAATCCCTATTTCTGATATGAATTCGGATCCAGGCGTGCATTCTCCAAACAAAATTGATCACAGTGAGCCATCGTCGAATTATCAGAACGTTTCAGAAGTCGTTGTTGGGGCGAAGGACAACGTGGCGTCGAAAGGACGACGGAATTCTTCACGCCGATCGTCGTCGAAGCATTTATCTGACCCCCTGCTGACGGAGCGTCTCGCCAACATCCAACAAAAATGGCAAGGGCAGTCGGATAATGTGGCAAGCTCTTTACGCGAGTTGCCGCACGAGGAGATGACTTATGTCAATGTGGAAGGACAAAATAATAACGAGAACGAATCTTCGTACGTTAATGTCAGCTCGGAGGGTCCGGCGACGCGAAAACCTCGCAAGAATAAGCCAGCGCCGTTGAATATTAATTTCGATAAGTATGACGATGATGATAAAATTTATCATGATGTTGGCCCGTTGATGGGCGGGGAGAGGAGCGGCAGTAGCGAGGCAGTAACATACAGAAACATTGGCGTTGGCTCTTACGAAAATCTTGCTGGTCGAGCAGTGCGCAATCGAGCCTACGTGAATGTGCCTTCGCCTTCGCAAAATAAATTGCTCAATTATGTACTAGTTGGCGGCTCGAAAGGGGGCTTACCCTCGTCTTCTAGCCGGACGAACAGATCAGATTCTTTGAATTCTTTGAGCTCAGATAAAAGCCAGTATAGCATGATCGATGAAAAAGCGACATCGTTACTACAGCGGACGCGAGAGCAGCATTGGCAGCGGCGCGAGGAAGACGGTCAAGCCAAATTAAAAAAGACGAAGAAAAGCCAGGGCGAATGATAAACTCTCTTTTTCACGTAGCCGTTTGCATGCTAGGCCGGAAATGTAGATGACAAAGTCTTCTCACCTTGACTATGACGGAGACTTCCCGTCATGCATTTCTTGAAGACAGTAGATTCAACATTTGCTTTATCCTTTAGTCGTTAAATTCTAATCAATGGCAGGGACGATGAAAGTTTCTACTATAACCCCCTTTTTGTTATGGTACCGCCTTTTCTGTTAAACAAGATTCAACCACAAGCATTGAAGCGGACTGTTGTTAAAACTTCATGTCCTTTTCTCGATCTTTCATTCTTTCATCTTCAATTTTTGTCTTCTTTCACTAAAATTGAGTTTTATGATTAGTTTGGGACTAGAAATAAGAAATAGAGTCACCTCAAGCTCTCGTGCATTTTGACAAGTAGCCTCGTCAATCATTGTATTTTCCTTTGTGGCTGTAAAGATCCCTAAACGTCACATGATTGCAATTACCACCATAACATGGCTTTCAGGTCAAAGTTTAGAACCCCCCCCCCCCCGTCCCCCAGTACTATTTTCTCATTTCTTTTGTTACTTTCGCGTGATTTGATTATTAAATATTCGTTAACTACAGACTGTCTTTCGTATTGGCTTGCCAATTATAATTTTAAAGACAGCGCATTTTGTCTAAAACACGACTTTATTCAGATTTTTTTCACTGAACTGAAAAATTAACTGGATTAAAAAGAACAAGATTTTTCACTAGATTGCAAGATTGCTTGAAAACATATTTCTCCTGATTTTTTTAGAGCTACTTCGTAACTAAGTGGAGCTATCCATTCTCGGCTTGCGGTCTCTCCATCCTCCCACTTGCTTAACAAAGGTTCTGAAGAGTTTCCATAATATCCCCAACTTAATGATACTTGTAACAACTGAGAATGTTTTTAATTCGCTCATTCTTTTTGTTTGCCATTTTAGCTGCTAGTTTCTTCAACCCCTGTTTCCCTGTGTCGTAGCCTGCGTGAATTTTGTCCAATCACCTCCTCCGCAACCACATTTTTGTTTTGGTGGCATTTTTAGACATAGAGTAGTGCATTTTGTAATCTCACTTCAGGCCCTTTAGTTCTAGACTATTTTCCCACTGAATAGAGACTTATGTTTTTTGAGTGGCGACTAAGATGAATACTTAAATTTGAATAAAATATATATTATTTGCATGATTGCAATGCGTTTTAGAGCATAATTTGGTAACTTTTTTAGATTTTGGGTAGAAGCAAAGATTAAATGAAATGTATTATTATCGTTACGTATTTTTATACGTGGATTTTTAAGTTTTGCAAGCAGAATTTCGTACGGTTAATTTCGCAACCTGTTTCCTTTCTTGTTGTGATCTTTCCAAATTCTCTGAAATATAGATAAAATAGAAAGGAATATAGAATTTTTATATGCTATTTCACCTACCGATCTAAAGACGATTTTACCGAGAAACTAAGGATTTTTTGGGCCAACTGAAAATATTTCGACCAGCTCATAAAAATTAGGGCGGGGTTTACACCCTCTATGACCTAGGCTGGCTACACCCGTAGTTTTTTATCCTTTTAGATTTAGCTTTGCACTTCTTCGAATATTGTGCTCAATTGGTCTTTCATATATAAGGCAACAGATTTTTTCAATGAAGTTTATCTTGATAAAAAAATAATTCTCGCAAGATTTGTCCTGGAAACATTTTTGATAGAGATCAGATGATTTAAATAAACAGTGCAACGGTATTTTCTGATTCTTCTACCTGTCACAAAAACTTTTTGCAAAGAAGGTTGGAGAGGCTAACATTTAGAGTCATTCATATAATACGTCAATGTGTGATATAGCCTCATGCATGTTTTCTTGCAAAATTACCATCAATGTACAATAGCTGTAGAAAGATCAGTGTTGGGTAAAGATCAACGACCCGGGCATAGAATTATACAACAGATAAAAACATCGAGCAACGGCAAAAATTTTGTTGCTTCTAAATAGCCTGTGGCTGGGGTTTTTGTATTTATGTCGTATTTCCAAAAGAGCTTAGGCTGCAAGTATTAGTTATTGAGATTATAAATTTTATTCCATTTCAAAATGTAGTGATTACAAATTTTGATGCCTGTTTGTAACTCTGTAAAGCTGTCGTTAACACTGATCAGTGGTCGTTAATGTTGAAATACAACATGAAATCGAGGTTTCTTGTTGCATAGTAACAGTATGCAAGCAAGTTTGAAGTCTGGGCTTGATCACAGTGCTGTATTTCGAAGTACTTTCCTTATCTGTTATGGAAGGAGATATCCAAAGTAGCGAAGAGAATAATGCTGTCTCGAAAGAAGCAACTTCTGAAGAAGAAAACATACCAGATGTCGATGGCGAGCAAAATCTTGATAACCCAGCGGTGATGGAAGATCAAGTTGTTGAAGGACCCAACGAGCCCGGTGATATGGCGGAAAATGGTGCAGACACACACGACCAAGGAACATCCCCGTTACCTGCTGAAACAGCAGATGATACTTCGTTTAAGGATGAACACGATGAAACACACGACGAAAATACTAAGGAAGAGGATGGTAAGATGAGTCGCTGACTTCAAATCTTTCATTATTTAGGCCGTTGTAGTTAATTTCGTATTCACATTGTGAGTTTGTTTAGATCCTGATTTACCTAGATATGAGCTTGAAACGAAGTAACAATATAAATTACTTCATGTACATAGTTAAATTTAAAGAAGAATTAAATTGTTTCTACTTTAGTCTTACAAAAAGTATATTAATACCGTACACAGCCCAGGAATTATTTTAAGAAATTTTCATCACTGTACAAAACAGCTTAAGATAATTTTGGGGGCCAAAATAGGCTCAACAACTAGTTTTTTATTACTTCTAAGCTTTCAGAAACAATTTTTTGTATAAGATGACCACATCATGTTTAAAAGGTTTTATTTGGCTAGGCCAGGCTGCATTCCATTTGAGCACAAGCCTGAAGATAATCATCTCTGGCATACAATTTTTTTTGTCCGGCATACAATATTCACAGCTTTACTAACTGCTCATATTTTCATCATACATATGATAAAAAGAAAGACCCCATCAAACAGGCCATTCTTCCTCCTATGTTACTTGTGGTCTGGAATATGGAGATCAATTTTTGCTTACCTTTAAGGTATTGCAGGTTTTTTATACTCTGAGAAGTGCCAAATGAAAAGTTGTTTGATATCTTTGCTTTTCCATGCATCGTAAAAAATAATGTGTAAGCTAACTGGAATTAAAAAGAACTTTTGGTTTTCCTTTCATTTTAGCTGGAGGAAACAACAGTATGGAGATAAAGGTTGATGTGAAGAGAAGTGAAGGAAGAAAAAATTCAGAGGGGAGTGAAGCATCTAAAAAGATACATTCTGCTGGAGAAGCAGAAAGAGAAAGCAGCAGCCAACAGAAGGAAGAGAGTAATGAAAATAAGAGAAACTCTGATGCAGGAAGTGGTAATTAATAACTAACTTTTTGACAAAACTTTCTGTAAAGATCTTTAATTCTATATGTATTTCCAGTCAATTTATCTATAGCACTGTCAATACTTTTGTAAATCTTGCAGTTCAGTTGTATTTGGCAGAATGGTAATGGTAAGAAATTATGCGGTCAATGGTAAATGGCAGAAATTATGCGGTCATGGGTAGCTCAGGCCCCCCAAATTAGCTTACTTTTCAGAGAATTCAAGCTATTGTAGGATAGTTGACAAATTTTGAGCATGCTGAAAGCCCATCCAAGAGAGGGTTGCCAGATTTGATTTACAAAAGAAAGCCAAATGAGTTAGCAACTCAGGTCTTAATGCTCATAAGAAGGCCAAACCAAAATATTTCTTAAAAAGACATTGCACAGGCACTGTTTTTATTTCTAGGCGTTTCATTTTGTTGGGAAATTGTGGGTCTGAGCCCCTCTCCTCCTCCTTGAACGAAAGTCTGAATTTCCAACACTGCTTATGATAACATAAAATGGTTTAATCCTAACTGGTTTGATTTTCCTAATGGGAGGCTAAAGACCAAAATGAATTTCCTTTTTTTAGCAAAACAATGCAAGTCTGCTAATTTTAAAAAAATCCTTTATAATCTCAAAAATTGGTGAACTTTGAGTATTTGAATTGATTACCAAGGAAGATAAAAATGGTGGTGAAGAAATTGTTCTTTAGTGGTAAACAAAAGCTGTTTGTTTAGGATTCATTGAATTTCCTCTCCCATTCCATATATAGTAATTCAACCAGCATTTCAGTTCCATTTCAGATGCAAAGAAGAATTTTTTTTGCCATTTTACTATTCACCATTTCTTTTCAATTTTTTGTCTGTTGGCCATCTTTCTACCTGTTCATTCCAAAATATATACTTGCCATAGTCCTTTAGCCTCCATCTCTCTTTAATTGGCTACAAGAATATCGCTTCACAAATAATGAGCCCATATGTCCAGAAAATTTCAGCTTCATTTTTACTGTTGCCTTCTCTGTTTGTATCTGCCTCACACAGATTCATTTGTTCAATTTTTTATCCAGTTAATCATTCAAAGATAATCATTCATACTGTCCTATTGTCAGGAAAACTTGCACTTGTCATTGAGTTACATGATTTTTTGTAAAAGGTATTTTTTCTCTTCTTTAGATGTCATTGATGAAAACATAACAATTGATGGGATGAAGCTCCCTTCTGACCTGACACTAAGTACACAGAACAGTTCATCATCTTTAGGAGGTGCATGGAGAACATTACGGAAAACAGTTGTTATTGGTTGGTAATTTTTTGGGTATTCATTTCTTGACTCATGATGACAACATTATTTCTTCATTTCTTTCCGCAAAATATCTCAGAAAAATATTCTCTGCTCATTAAAAAATATAAAGATTCTCTTCTTATGTTTTTGAACAATCTTGTGGCTATAAAAGTATGTTTTGAAAATTGAAAGTTTTAGCTATGCTTATGAAGAATAATCCAGGTTAAGATAGCATTGTTAGTATTTGTAAGAAAGTATGACTTCGGCTGTTGTATCAATTAATAAAACTGTCACCTGCCTGATGATTGCATTAAGCATGAAACTTGGGGTAGGAATATAGAACTGTCCGTTTCTATCCACCAAAAGTGTAATTGTCACTTTATGTGTAACTAAAAATAATTGCCACTTTGTTTTGGAGCAACATAATGTCCTATAAGAATATAGCAAATAAGGAGCACTACAAAATGCCAAAGGCAAACAACAATGAACACATGTAAATTAGCTGTGGCTAATATTTCGCCCTGGCATACAGGGCATCATCAGAGCAAAACTTAGTGTCCCCAAGCTTTACTCAGAAAAACTACTTGACAAATTTATTTCTGCAAGCAATTTTTTGTTCTTTCTACATAATATCTATTATGATGCTGATGCTTGTGCCTGAATTTGGTTTGTTTTGTTATAGATGGAGAAGAAAGTGAAAGTGTCATACACATTCTGACTGAGAAATTCAAAAAGCCATTTCTTGGTGGATTTAGGCATAGGTTAACAGATGTTGAGTACCACAATGCATCATGTCAGACATATCCAAAAAGAAGGGTCCCACCCTCAGTGAGTTACGGTTTTTTGTTTAAATATATACCCAGTAAAAAATGATTGGTAAGAGAGTTTATCTAAATCCTTTATTTAAAGCAAGGTATTTATTGAAAAAAAGCAAGGAGATGACAAATGCTATCCCTCTGCTGTGTGCTTTTGATGTGTTGTTGAAAGCAATTTACTGGGCAAGTCACATCTATATTGAGTACTTAATAGATAAAAGATTATGATGATGATGATGATGATGATGATGATGATGATGATGATGATGATGATGATGATGATGATGATGATGATGATGATGATGATGATGATGATGATGATGATGATGATGATGATGACGATGATAATGATGATAATGAAATTGATCAACCAAATTTTTTTCTAGGTGGAAAGATTCCACAGAGACACACAAACAGTTCAGAATAGAACTCAGTATCAACAGACATTTGAAAATACATCAACTCAAATGGTATGTGCTTTAAGATTGAAACAAGTTAATGATAAAAACATGGACTTGATATCAAACTAAAACCTTTATTCTGTTATAACGATATTCTACATTGAGTTATTTTTAATATTACTTCACTATACAACGATAACTTTTCCGCTACCAGAAAAGCAGCACTACCAACTTTGTTAGCTTAATGTTTCCGGCATCTTCCATAATGGGGATCTTTCTGATGCCCTTTCTACTGTATTGTCTTTTTATTCAAAATTTGATATATAATTCTTCTTACTGATCGTTTCAAGATTGTGCAAAATTCAAGAGCAAAAGATCTGTTCTAGTGAATAACATAATCTGTTCTAGTAAATAATTTTTTGTTGGACATTGATGAGATTATAAAATTATCGTAATAAATGAAAAGATAAAAGAAGATCTATATATCAAATTGTGCATCAAAAACGATATCAAAGAAGGAGTCTTAATGTGATTGGCTGCTTGTATTGCTTGTATGGTATTGGTTGCTAGTTCAGCAGAGATATTAAAATTTCTTCGAAAATCAGGCTCTGAGGAGTTTAAAGAAAGTCTTTTAATATTAAATAATGGTTTCGCTTTTTTGTATAACCTTGACTTTGGTTTTAGTGTGGTTTTACATGTGAAAGTGTGTAATTTTTGATCCATTTTGTTTAGACAAAGCCCGGATGTTATGTTGCAAATGTAACTGACAAAGTGATTATACCTGGAGTGTATGAAACTGCGGACGAAGTCTTTGCAAGGAGACTAGAGAAGGTAAGATGAATTTCACTATCATTTGGCCGATAAATTAAATACCGAGTTTTAAGAGAGGGAGCATTGTTTGAGAACAATAAGAACATAAAATATTGTGTCTTGAGATCAAGGGATTATCTTTATTTTTAAATGGGAATCAACAAGGGTGTTATGGGTAAATTAAATCATCTACCATCCTAAAATTATGTATTCCCTTACAAGGTACTCATGTTGATCCAAGATTCAAATGTCTGCCTATAAAGATTTTAAGTTAGTCAGATATTCAGCTAGTAAAATGTTAGAGTGGTTGCTTGGGCTGATATTGAAAGTCTTACGATATTCATTTTTGAGTTATATACGTTTGTTGGTCACGTCTTTTAATGGGTAATTTTATGGAACAAATTTAGAACTAGATAGAATTACACAAGCCGTAAAGTTATTTCAATCCGATTTATTTTATATCACTTGTAAGAATTGTGTATGCAATTTTCATTCAACTGATTATGTAGATATTTTGGCATCAAAATCTACTCCAAAGAGTAGCAGCTGCTCTTTTCAAATAGGGGGCTAAACATGCAAAGACCCATAGCAAAAATTTTTTGCATTGTTCTAAATACTTTTGTGAAAAATTATTTGGGGGTTTCCGTTGTCCTTACCCTATATTTTTATGTGCCACGACTTTGAACGCATTACAATCATAGTTCACTCAGAAGACTGTGTTCTATGTTTCCAGACCTTTCACCGCCTTGCTTGCGCTATAGGTGATCATACTCCAGTGTCATTGGAGACGATGGCTTGCTACGGGGTACGTAAAGAAACTTCGTCGGGACAAAGAGTTGCGTCTTGAGTGGGAGAGACAGGAAGAAATTCGAAAGCAAAAGGAAAGGGAAGAAAGAATTCGCAAAGAGTTCGAAAGAAGGATGAATCCAAGATCGAAAGAAGATTTCGACCTTTTGTATGCTGCGTTAGAAAGTAGGTTCAAATTTGTTTTTTTTTCACTTCTTTTTGCAATGATCATCTCTCACAGATTGGATGCCAAGAAACATACGAACAAAACCATTTCAGTTCACATCTAATTTAAAATCGACATATGTATTAAAGTGTTTTTTTTCTTAGAAATAGTTTGCCTTATTTTAAACTAAATAATTATTCTTAAATATCTATAATAAATATCTATATATTTGATCCCATTTGATTCAAATTTAAGGATGGCGTCGCGAAGAAATCGAAAAGATTGATGCGACAAGATCAGGACCTGAACGGAAGGCAGCCTTAGTTGGCTTGCTTGAGCAGGAGAGTCATTTGATAGCCTCAATTGAGCGACATAGAATCAAGGCCAGCAAAGAAAACAAGGAAAGCAACATCAGAAAGTTTCTTGACAAGGTTAGTCTAGTCGCAAACGAAAAGCTTTTTTCATTGCTTTTTGTATTTGTTTCTACCTAGCATCTGAAGGTAGTTTTTAGGACACTGAGAAGCTGTGCTTATCAAGCAGTGTCCTGGTCCTTCCTCTCGATGTGACCACACCTCATGATTCCTACGCCTGGAATTACAGAGTAGTATATGGCGACTTCTTTCACTCTAGCTTAAAGTTTGGTTATGTCATGGAATCGAGCTGCAGGCCCATTTATCCGTAGCCTATGAAGTCTCTGCATATTAGCTTCCTCAGTTTATATTTTCATTTATGTATAGAGACTTTTATAATAATCCTCATTCTTCCATCTTTAAAAAATTCGAATAAATTATATAATTAACTACAACACCATGTATACTCAAGCCTGTTCAAATTGATATGTGAATTACTAGGCCTCGCGGCTCGAAAGCTCTTTTCGAGCTCTTGTCATGTGTTTTTTCATGTCTTGAATTAACAATCTTTAAAGTTTTTCAGTAATTTATATGAAGCATCTTTGTTAGCATACATTCAAATTTCAAAAGCCGGGAATATACCTTAAATGCTCATTGTGTAAGAAATTGTATTTTGCAGGCAGCTTCACCTAAGAAATGGAGGTCGAATGACGGGACTACTATCGAAGTAGACACACCTTACACCTTGCGCGCACAAGAGCTTAGAGACCTCTACAACAGTCTGCAAATGAAGTACCTCACCGAGGAAGAAAGGCTGGACGTTCTTCTGACATTAAAACACACAGTTAAGGTATTGCTGCGCTTTGCTTTACCACCTTAAATGACGTCATCGTCTTAAAAAACTTCTTCCTTAAATTACTGTGAAATTCTTCTTTCAAAACTTTCAAAACGAACCAGTGGGATTTTAGAATAGTCAAAATATCGTTATACTAAATACAAATTATTTTCTAAAATGTATTGTTCTTTTTGTTAGAATGCTACCTTGGTAAAATTTACTTCTTTATCATAGTTTATTCCTTTCTCTATTTGAACATTTTGAAATGTTAAAACATACCCTAAAATTAATAAATTTCCCAAAACCCCTACCCCAAAATTGAGGCACATTAAAGATTGCATACCATTAAATTTGCAAAAATTCAACAACTCAATCAAGTATAGATTTACATTTCAAGTCTTTTTTGGGTCTCTAGGAATTTCAGTATAACGATATAGTCAAATCAATTTTTGTCCGCATTGGCAGGGTCCTAACGAGAGGAAAATTTCTATAGAAAACCTTTTGTGGACCACTTGTTTGATACCGATATCATAATTGTATCTCACAGAATACAATGGATATTTTGAAAATGAATACTTTACTCCAGTGTTGGAAAATAAGAAACATACCTCGTATTTGCGTGTGTCATAAATTTGGTCTTCCAAACCACTGCCGCGTTAAATGTAATGTTAAGATTTGTACGTATGTAATACCTAGTCCTTAGTATGGTTATCCTTAGTCAATCTTGTTATTACATATTCAGTATATCTTCATCTCAGGAGCATGAATGCAAATTGACTCATGAGATAGTTGAGCTCATTGACAGGGAAACAGAATTAATCATGAGAGGAGTCAAAGACTCAAATTTAGATGGTATGTTTGGCACACACTTTCTTTATAAGAATACCTAATTTTTTGCTTTGCCTCAGTATTCTTAATTTTATTTTATTTTGATCCTAGGACTGTTCTTAAATTATTCTTAAGTGACACAAGGTTTAACATTTTTATAGCCACAAAGTTAAGAACTCCTTGTCGACCTTACTTTCGTATAAAAGAAACAAGAGTTTTATCTTCTGCATTTTCAGGCTTGAGGCAAAGAATCTCGACGCTGTACATACAGTTTTGCAAAATCCCCCTTTTCAATCCTGAGGCAGGAAGACTTCTCAAGGTAGCACTCTAGTGCTTTCTCTTTTTGCAATATTGTTTCATTAGAAAATGAACTTTCAGTTCATAGATTATTTGACTATGTGACATCGGATGCACGTGCTTCTTATTTAAAAGAACAGTGGTAATACCTGATTGTTGATTACAAAGGTCCCTCTATTTGCCTGCGTGGCCCTTCAGTTAAAATGCCCCTTAGTACCACGAATTTTTTAGAATACAATGTACATTTAACGTTATGGTGCAAAAACTGCCAACGTTTGATTTTCAATTAGAAAAAGCCCTGTATTTTGTATGCGAGTTTTTCCTGCACCAGATTTGTGCTTTAAAACCTATGGGTGTTGCACTATTAAAGTAAAAATGGGGCTCTTGCAAAAAATGATCCAAAAACAATGGCAAAACTATGAATTGGCTACTTTTCGACATTAACAGGGGGCTCGGTCCCCACAATCCCTAAGGACTACACCCCTGGTAAGATCTCAAATTTAAAATACGTATTGGCCTATATGATACTATAATTTAATTGACGATAATCTAATTCACCCTAATTTAATTGATAATAACATTATGGTTGTGTTATGGCATTATTTTCTGTCGCTTTTGATCACTCAGTAATATCATACATGGCTGCTATGACTCTTTTCAATTTTCATTTCCAGGTTCCACAAGACCCATCTACTTTTCGCAAAAATGTCTACTTCTGTCCTAGCTGCACCTCGTACCTTCCATCTTCGGAATTTCCACTTGCATCAAACTCAAAGTAAGATTTTTACTTTTTGTTAATTAACATAATATTGCCAAAAATGAATTTTCTAGCTGCAGGGCTTAAGTGCTACTTTAGGCCTCTTGTTGAATAGGCCAAAATGAAAGCAGACTAGAGTTTTCGCGAATAGGCCCAATAATTGACCCTTTGCAATGCCGTCGGAACGAAATACATATTAGGGAGGGGGGAGGGGGGTTGCTAAACTGACCTAAGGCTACCAAAGAAAAACTCCAAAAATGGGCAGAAATGCTTCTCATTTAGAGGTGCTAGGTCTTGGAATGGCCTCTCAGCTGAGTGTAAACAGGCATTTTCTTTGACCAACTTCAAAAATCTTGCGAAATTGTAAATAGGCGTAATTGTAAATTGTATATTGGAAATTACCATTTCGCCTTTCGTTTTAGATATTTGTAGTAAAATTAAACTCAAGTTAAAAAAGGATTTATTTTAGATTGTAAATATTGAATTATAATTAGGTTAATTTGTTTTTTGCAAGAATTTCTGTCAGTATTTTAAGTGAGGGCCCCTTGAAAATCAGCATTGCTGAAAGGCTACCCTCCTTAAACATTTGAAATGAAATGAATGAAATGAAATTGTATTCCTTCTCATTCAATACATTGTTATAAAGGAAACATACTACAACTTGAAAATTATTGGGGAGGGGGGGACTGCTTTATGTGCTGCAGCATTTTGGCGGTCCGGTTTCTGTACTGTCTTCTAAGGGCTTTTTATAATGATCGTTTTTGGATGGGGGCTAATTCAAGGAGAGCGGGGCTTAAAGGAAGAATGTTTATAATTATTATATGAAAGTTGCCATAAAATAACTTTTTCACTTTTTCAAAATTTTCTCTGAGGAAATGAGATTTCTACATGTCAGTGTTGACATCAACAAAATCGTGAAAATTCTTTGCTTGCTTAAGTTTTCGATGTTTTGTAGAGTATGATATCTTAGGGTGAGTGCTTGTTCGAGGGTGGGGTTTTGGTCTAGGGGACCTATTCTGGGGAGTTAGAGTACTAACGGTATTTTATATTTATTTCAAAACTTTCGATTCTTTCTAGGATCGTTGGACGTTGCCGTCGTTGCGCGAAACTGGATAACGATGCTCGTTTACGACAAGATTTCTCGAAGTTTCGTTCCATGTTGCTTGCCTTACGACATTCGGAGGAAGAATACAGTGATGGCTCGAAAATTGCGTTCATTATTCAGGTAACCCTACAAAGAATGTCCAGTTTTTTGTTATGGTGTTATAATTTGAGTGAATGGAATCCTTTTTATAACTCGGTGGGAAAACATGAAAGCTGTTGCTGCAAAGATGGCAATAGTTTTAACTAAATATCCTCATCCGCTAGCATGTTGTGATTCATAAAAATGTGAATGCAGAACTTTCAAGTTAAACAGTCAATTTATTTACAAAATAGTCTTGTATGTGTCTGTGCTATTAGATTCTTTTCTAGCCGAATTCTCTTCTTTTTCTGTTCATTTAAATTTCTATACATATACTAGCCTGTGTGCTGTACAATGTAATGGAATGAAACTAGGAATTAAAGTGAAATTTTACTAGGAAAATATAACAAGTTTATTGACGAAGTTTCAATCAAAGAAGGAACTTGATAGCGGGTTATGTAAATTTCTAGGTTTGATATGGAGTTTATGTGTGAATTAAACCTTTATCAGAGCCTAATATAGCTTAGTTTTGTAAATAGCCGCAATTTTGAAGGTTGAAGGTTATTAAGATAGAGTATTTTTGTAACGCTATCATTTTACTAATTTTGCAGGAGGCAGATTTAAGGTATCTTGTGGAAAATATCTGGAACGGCCAGAGCTGCTTGAGTGCATGGGAGGACTTGCATGATCTTGTTCTGGTGAGGTGGAACAAGCATGAGCACTGGGCCCCTTGGAACTGCATCCTGCTTACCAAAGAAGAGGCTGCCGCACACTCTAAATTGGAAAACGTAAACGAGGTAAAGTATTTATATACAGACTCTTATGAATAACAAATTTGACAACAGAGAACTTTTGTCTACCGCAACTGGCTTTCGTTTTCTTGGCAGTACAGGGATTTCTTTTTGTGCCTGAATGGATTTTTTTCTTTGCTTCAAGCATTGGTTTATTAACTATGAATTTGTGCTACATTACTTTGGTGCTTATATATATAAATCTATGCAGTTTTGAATCTTCCAATTAGTACGTCTTTATGAAGCTATCATATAAAGATTGCTAGCTCATTGTTTGGGAGCTTCGAGTTTTAATGTACATTGAAAGAATATTTGATTTGTTTTTAAGCATTACTCTGTCTATTCATTGCCCCTAATGCCATCATTTTCACGCCGGTTTTCAGAGGAGAAATACTTTGATCTCTTGAAGTGTCTGTATGGGGACTTTTATAAGCTCAAATCATATAAAATAATCATAATACCGTTTTTCGCACTCCAATTATTAGACTATTCCCTGAAAATCTTTTTGACACGTTTTAAACTGTGGATGCAATTTAAAATTGTAAAATCATAGACAAACTTTAATTCCCAAACCTTTGTGATGAGAATTCCACGAATTGTCTTTCACACATCTTTTGATAGCGAGGTTAGGAACGAAGACGAGACGAGTGACGCTATAACACCCCTTTCTCTAGAGAAAGAAAGAGGGCTGAGATAGCAAAGGCTGTAATTTATTTTTAATAGCAACTAGCAGCACTTTGAGATTTCGACATCACGATATTTGTTTTCTAATTTCCCAAGGTTAGACTTTTTCAATTTTGAATAGAAATAGGCATTTTCAATGTAAACGCGATAAAATATTTGCACCGCACATCACTTGTCTCGGTTTCGTCTTACTATCCTCGTTGTCGACATAAAGAAAAGTTCAATCTGAAACAGGTCTGTTTTCTGAGAGCAGTTTTTTGAAATCTTGGCTTTGCTTTTCAGGGATATGGAAGGATTTTCATTGGAAAGGTTCACAACAGGCACGTGCTTGCACAGAAACATTTCTCTAAACTGACCGACGTCGCTGACAAAATGCAAACAAAGGGAACAGTTAAGGCCAGGCCGAAAGCCCAACAGCTTGCATCATAATATCGTATTTAATATTGTTTTTATTTGTTGTACAGAATGTATGAAATTCGTAGTTGATTAAGATGGTGTCAAATGTAGCAAGATTCCATTCTTTGGAAACATACTTTGGAGAGTCATAGCATCTTTGGCCACCTTCATTTGTCGACCCTGCTCCCAGACCTAGAATAGATTACCTATTTCTGAAAATCCTTGTAAAATTTGGAAAATCCCAGAAATATAATGAATTGCAAGTAAAATTAATCGAATTATGTTACCAAATTTACTCTGATTTTTAAGGCAGTCGCTAGAGATTGTGGCTTTTTTCACTACATTAAGTCCCAAAACATCCGGTATCAATAATTCCGGTGGATTAATTTTTGGTAGAAAATATTTCGGTCATATTTTTCAAATTTCGGTGTAAATTTCGGCGAGTAAAGAAATGAAGCATTTTCTATAAGTAATTTCTATCTTCAACATAAAATTATCTGGAACGCATCATAAAAGTTATCAGAATTGAATATTTTGATGTCAGCCCAATAAATGGAATTGAAGAGTAGATAGGAATGTCATAACCTCTTATTTAGAGGAGCTCTTTTTCATTTCATTTTTATAGCCCATGGAGCAAAATTAATTGGAGGCATTTTAGTGAGAACGTGGAGAGTGAAAATCAGGGTCAAACAGAAAAAAATGTTCATTTTAGCTTAATATGAGTTCAGAAAAAGATTTTAGCATAATATGAGTGTTCCTCAAACTTTTTGCCTGAAAGTCTCTCATGTCTTGTTTGCTCAAAAAACCCATATTGATAAAAGGTCAAGTTGTTGATGAAATTAGAGCCTAGGAATTATTCTTAAAGCTTGGTTTCCACTATGGGTTAACGTGAGATAATTCTGAGCTAAATTGAAAATTAACTCATGGTCTAAATTCAAGTTAACTTGAAATAGTGTGAAATAGCGTGAGATAACGCGAGCTATCTCAAAATTAACCCATGTACCGATTCGGTTTCCACTTGAGATAGAATTAAGTATGGAAATTTCAAAAATCACATTTTATTTGAGTCTTGCAGCTATGGCGGGCGTCTTACAAGAACAACTTGTTTTACTTCTGCTTTTGAGACTACTTAGAAGGAAAATATTTTTTGCTAGAAGTGCCGTTCGCGATCTGCGCCAAGGTTTTCGGTACGGAAAGTCTACCAAAAAAGATACGCGTTTGGTGAATACGACCATTTTCAGCAGGATCTTAAAAATGAGAAAATGTTTCTCTTATTTCACAATTAACTTTTTTTCGTAAAGAAAACTGTTTTCAACATCTAAAGTAATACTCAGTTCAAGTGCGTTGCGTAAGAACCTCAGTGCAAATTATAGCACATTCCCCTCCCATTCATCGGCTTTTTTTGATAAGATGTTATCTCGAGTTAACTCATGAGCTTGAAATCAAAGAATTTTGTTTTCAAGCTCATGAGATAACGTGAGTTAACAAGAGTTAATTTTCATGAGATAATTTTTAATGACCGTTTTCACTATGAGATAATTTTTAAACCATGTCAGATCACAAAATTATCTCAAATTAACTCACGTTAACTCATAGTGGAAACCAAGCTTAATCAATTTTAAAATTTCACCAATTTCGAGCATTGGGGGGAGGGGGGATGGGGGAGGTGATTTGAACAAGAGAAAATGGGGGTCCACGTTCTTTGGAATGCAAAAAATGCTCATTTTCAAAGAGATTATTTGCCCTCTATAGAGGCATCGCTCCATTTTGCCTCCTCCTCAATATGTTACTAATATTATCTGCAAACAAATACTTAATCCACAGTGACTTAAGGTGTGACTTAATCCTGTGGTACCCCACCGTTAACAATAAGATGACTGGCACATACTGTTTCCTTTCATTGAGAGATTGGATTTATACCAGATCAATGCAGTTTCTCGAAATTCATAATGCTTAAGTTCATTCAAAAGGATTTCATGATTCACTGTGTCAAAAGCTTGTTGTAAATCAAGAAATTCTACACAGGTTAAGGTGGAAGTGTACCGATCTGAAAAATTACCGATTCTTACAACTTTTTAGTTTTTCCTATATAACTCAGCACTTGATGCATTGAATACCCAAAAATTTTCAGGGATACTGAATCCTTTTTCTACCCCAAAATTTAAAAAATGTAGAACCGAAAATCGGGGATAATTTTTTACCATAAGCCTTCTTCGTAAAACTCTGCAGAAAATTGTGGCAAACCTCGAATGTAAACTTCACGTTGGTGACAAAGACAATTTAAAAAATATTGTTATGAAAGAAATGACTGTTTTAGGTTTTTGAAACATCAAAAGCAGGGCTGTAAATCTGTCATGTGAATTGGGGGGGGGGGGGGGGGGGGGGTCAGCAGAGCGAATGAATATAAAGTATGCAGTGGGTCATGGCACCACACGGGTATGTGTTATGTTTTATGGAAACAGTTGAGGGGCAAATTACTTTAAAAACAAAAGTCAATATTTTTGGATTTCTCAAGACTTTCTGCTCTATAGAAGGTATTTACAGATATTCCTTAGTACATTGACTTGTGTTTATAATTGGATGGATAACATTTTTCAGAGATGGCCCCAAGAAATTGAGCCTTGGGAGCTAAGAATCAAGTTAACTGTCGTAGGAGGACCCACCATGGCTGGGTCCGACGCGGAAGAAAATTTTTGAAATTTTATCTGCTAGAAAGGCCTCCCCAGATTAAATTTAATAAAAAACTAGAATCGCTCAGGATAGAAAGTTCGGTATTTTTCAGAAGAACACAGATTATTGTTTATTGGGTGAAATTTTGGAGGGGAAGAATCATGCTTAAACCTTAGTGACAGACTTTGGGGAAATATGGGACGCTGTTGTATTGATTGGTAGAAATTTACTTTCTGAACAGAAATGTGCGTCTTCCTTATTTTGAGTGCTTTCAGTAGGCCATGTTTACACATCAAAAATGAATACATTTTAATGATACAAAAAGTGATTTACTGGATAAAAGCAAATAATAGACAAATAATAGAAATGTATGTAAATAAGTTAGTAAATAGGTCAAATAAAATGACAGATTGCTCTCTTTTTATTTTGTACTTTGTTTTCAAAAATAAAACGGTAGAAAACGGTAAGTTTTTATCTTGTAAAAATGATAAAAACCACTCTGCTTACAAAAATAACCTGATGAGGTTTGTTGCAATAACCAGAAAAACGTTGTTTGGTTCTAACCCGGCTACCAGGGATTTCTTTCTTTCAAGGAAAATGATGGTAATTTCTCCAAAAAAATCGTTTTGCTCAAGATTTTTAGGGGGGTCCATTCCCCCCCGTCCCTCCCCGGGATTTACGGCCCTGATGAAAAGACCGTTGAAAACTGTTTCACAGGACACACAGTGATAACAGCGATGTTCTAATTGTTGAAGTGTTTATTCTGTATAAATATTCGTTTTATTATTATATTATTATTATATTATTCTGAAAGCCCAAATGGAAAAAATTAATTGATTCATTGAGACAGTCATTGAGTTCTTGATGCAGGGTATCGCCTTGTCATTGTAGACTGGTGTGTCTCGAAGGTGTTACGCCCCAAGCCGCTTTGTCACTGAAATATTGTAACAAGTTTTGGTACAAATTTTGGAAAATTGTAGCCTGAGATCTGAAAATTTCTTCTTCGGAACTTTGAACCCAGAATGTTCGAAAACAACAACAACTTCAATGAGTTAATTTTGTGTTCTGTCTATTTAATTGGATGGCCTAAGTAAACGCATAAATTTTTTGCTGGAAAGCTGCAAATAATCTTCCAGCGAAGGCCATAAACCTTTTAAGAAGTTTAAGTATTTTAGCTTAATGGAAGGCGAAAATGTACGGGACGACAGAGAAGGCTCTGATGCACAAAAAACAGAAACGAATTACAACGCCGACGAAGAAATAGATCGGGATGAAGTCAGTATAACCGAGAAGATTGCGGTAGCAGCCGAGCAGAATGTAGATGGCCTAGCCTCAACAGATGATAAAAAACATGACACAGAAATTGCTGATCAAATGGCACAACATTTCGATGACAATAATGAAACGGTGTTAGTTGATGCAAATGGTACGGATAACGCTGAAAGCACCGAAAGCTACGAGTTTGCCAATGGAAGCGACGAGACTTCCTCTTGGGAATCTTTTTCAGGTTAGTAATTTGCTTAGTAGGTTCTTTTGAGATATGTTGAAAATGCTTTTTGAAAATATTCATCAAGCTAATTATATACAGGAATTAGATGTTTCTGGGCATTAAGTAAACCAAATTTTTTTATTTCTTTCCTTTTGAGATAAAATGGTGAAGTTTGAAAATTTTTTAAGAACAATTAATATTCGATATACACCCTAAATAAAGCATGAACTCATTGTCTTCATTTTAACTGCAGAACAGTTTATGTTATGCCTGCTTTTCATTATTGTTTGAAAAACAAGAATAAGAGGGGGAAGGGGTTGAAATGAATAGGGGTTCATGTAAGAACCTAAAAATTACCTTTCTGTATTCATTGTTAAAAATCCTGTAGCTTGTTAAATGGTTATTATCCTTTAATTTTACTTATATTGAATTGTTTTAATTTATTAAGACAAAGAAATAATTGAGCTGTTGATTCAAATATTTTTGTGATATTTTTATAATTAGTTATGAAAAGATGATTTTTTTTCTACACTTCCAAGTATTTTCTTGGCTGAGTATTCATTTCAATGCATAAAGTTTAAGTAGAAAAATGCTTTTGTACCCAATAAATACCAGGTTTGGAGTTTAGTTGTCAAGTAAAGTTGTTGATAGGACAATTCTTTTAATCATAGGACATGACATTGAGGAAGCAGAAGCAATGGTACATCAGGATGGTGGACCTTGCAGGTGCCAAAACTGCATGGAAATGTCCATGGCTCACTCTGCACGCATAATGGAAAGATCTACACACACTGACTTTGAGTTATCGGATAATGTGGTTAAAATTGAAACAGATGATGGATGTAAGATATATGTTGTGGGAACTGCACATTTCAGCATGGCAAGTCAAGAAGACGTTAGCCAGGTAAAATGCCTAATTATTTTGTTCTAAGTGCAATCAGATTAATTTTTATTTGATTAAGACCTTTCAATAAGGATTAAAATTAGAAACAGTGATATAGAGATATTAACCATGTGTTAACAGTGAATCCAAGGAGATTTCATTTGCACCAAAGTTGTTTTTATAAAGCAACAGAAATGAAATGAAAGTTTGATGAAAAAGAATCATCTGTTTTTTGTAGTGTCCATTATCAAAGGCCTATTATCTGATGATAAGGCTTCAAAACTGTAAAACTTAATATGTTTTTTACTTCCATTGACATCACTTAAAGGTCTTTGAACTCTGGAAAGCTCTAAAATCAATCTCTGGTACAATCACTGTCAAAATTACTGGGGACACCCAATATTTTGTGCTATGCTTTTCTCCCCCTTTTCCTCAAAAGCAATGTTGAATGTATAGAATGATATCATACAAGCCATAAGAAAAAATATACTTCATAGCCTCTTTCTTTTTTCTATAGTAATGAACTTTGTTTTTAGAGAAAGATGGGGATTACTGAATTTGGCAGGGATTGCTGAATTTGGCAGGGATTGTAGGTCTTTTTTCTTACTGAGCAGTACAAATTTCTTGCTCTTACAAGAAACCTGAAAATTGTTCCACTTTCAATAATTTTTGCAAAGTAAAGGTCTGAAATATGGTAACTAAGCATAAAACTTAATATATATTTAGTTTTTATAGAGAATCTTAACTTGTATATTCCTGCAATATTTTAGACTATACAGACAGTATGTCCAGATGTTGTTATGGTTGAGCTGTGCGGAGGAAGAGTTAGCATAATCCAGTATGATGAAGAGACTTTGTTGAGGGAAGCAAAAGACATCAGCATGGCAAAACTGAAAATGGCAATTAAAGAGGTGATTATGAAAATCAAAATTTGTTACTTTTTGGTATTTGTTTCATGTTTTATGTTTCATGTTTCTTGTTGTGAGGATGCCAATGTCACAGTGGCTAGGGTCTGGTTTTGGAGTCCTTGACATGACCAAACTTTCACCTAGATTGAGGACAGTCACCAGTTCCTGTAATTTCAGGTGTTGGAATCACGAGGTGTGGTCACATCGAGAGGAAGGACCAGGACACTTCTCGATAAGCATTGCTTATCAGTGTCCTACAACTACCTTCAGATCCTAGGTAGCCACAAACACAAAACGGATTATATTCAAATTGTATTGAGTAAGCTTATATCTGTTATAGGGATCAATTATATGTATATGTTGCTTCAGTTTTCTTAAATCGAATTCATGCATATCAAAGTTCAAATTTAGTCAAAGTGCCCCACTGACATAAAAGTCAAAATTTTGCCACCAAAAGTTTGTTTTAAGGAAGCAAACATCACTGATTTAATATCTGCAAATATTTTTTCAAAATAAGGGCCATAAGTTTATTTTTTTTGAGGAGGGGGGGGGGGGGGTTGGGGGGGTTGAGTCATAAGAGGTTTTTCAAAAAGAGTCTGGGCAGAGTGATGCATTCTGGTGTGTTATTCTATGGTTGATAGCTACAAAACCCCAACAGAGCCTAGAAAATTTCCAGCAACTTAAGGTCGGATAGGAATTTCCAGATTTAAACATTTCATCTAACGATAAGGAAGTCATATCAGAAGTGAGAGAACAAGTTTTGAGAAGACACGACTGTGGAAATGATGTTACAACCCGATCAGAATGTTCCATTACCACCTTCCTCTGGTGACCAGTGAACATGTGGTGGCAAAGCCAAACCTTAGCTAATCAGTCGAATTTTATATCTGGATAAAGGTAGCAGAATAAAGATGGATAAAGTGCTATTTTAAAGTGAAAAATCTGATCGATTTTCTATTACCTTTTTTTATTTTTTCTAATTGAGACAAATTTTAAATCTTAAGGTAATCAGGATCTTCAAAATTTTTGTTTGACCTGGCCTAAATGCTCCTGTAAATTGACATTCGAGATGAAACTTCATAACCTGATATGAGCTGATCTCCAACACTAGAGCCAAAGTAAGACAGCTAAATCGACCCCTAATACATTTGCATACCTGTTGAAATTTTTTAGAGTTGCCAACATTAACATGCCAAGATGTTTTTAGGCCCTTCTTGTTTTTTTCTGGTTTTTTGAGAATATCTGAAACGCCCCTCGTTCAAGCTATACAAGAGCGATATCGGAAGTCTGTTTCCCCCTTGAATTACTTCCATAAAACTGTTCAAAATCAATTAAAACTTGGTAGGGACGTAGGGCTGTTATAAGTCTTGTATCTTATATGTGTTTTGGGTCACCGGGCAGACGAAGACATCGGATTGTAACCGGTCCTATGTCTTTTTATGCTTTGATTCTGCGATTGAGTATAATTTAGTACACCAGCACATCAATATTTGCCGTCTTTAGGCTCTTTTTTGCCAAACCCGATCTCTGCCACCCTTCAAAGGTATGCAATTGGCTGACCTTGCCGGTGTACACCAGAATACGTCACGAGTTCCAGAACATTTAGCCGTGTTTTTTTATTTGAACCAGTAATTTGGAGCTTGAAAAAATGATGTTAACAAAAAGATTTGCAGGAAATAATTCAGAACAGTCAACTCTAAAATAAAATGTAATAAATTGATTTTATGACGTTTTTTTATATTTCATGTCAGTGGCACTTTAAAGGTTGGATTTGCATTGACATTCATGCTAATGGGTATTGAATTTCAGTTCTGAAAAGCATTAAATACTTCATTTACATTAAAGTTCGTAAGAAGTGCCTATAAATGAAAGTCTGTTGGTAACTCATTCAACTGCATGGAAATTAAACAGCTGCAAGTCCTATAGAATGTTTTGTCTGTTTCTATTTCCTGACCAATGAATGTTAGAAACAGGAAGAATAACAAATCAAAGTGCAGCTGGATTCTTTTTTAAAGATCTTTTCAGTGTACACACCAACAGCCTTAGAAGTTGTTTTTGATGTTCTTGAATTGTTCTTTAGTAGTTAACACGTGCTATACCCCTAACTGTTCTTGCCAGGGCTCAATTCCTTGCACCTTTACCCTTCTTTGTACACCTCACATTGATAATTTATCTTCAGTTATTGTTATCATAGAGATCTATCAATTGATAAAACCAGGGATACTTTACTCTAAAGCTCTATTTGCCAGCTTGTCAGTATATCCTAAGTGACACATATCATGTTATTTTTCATAATGTTTATTTTAATTGATTGAAGCATTTCAGTGCTGAATTGAAACTGAAGCTAATACAGCTGCCTATTGTATTGTGGTTAATTTTCTCTTTTTTTTCTTTTGTATTGTGGTTAATTTTTTCTAGAGTGGATTTGTTGGAGGAGTAATGCAGCTCCTTCTATTGAGCATGTCTGCCCACCTGACAAAACAGCTTGGAATGGCACCTGGTGGAGAATTCAGAAGGGCAGTCAAAGAGGTAAGCAAAGTTTTTCAGATATCTCAATGCTGTCTTGCAAATTTTTATCACAATTTCACCGAGACACGTTTCTGTCAGCTCATATATTTTTTGACCTGTCTTAAGTACCACATTGCCTCTTTCAAATGGCAGCCTTCCATTAAACACCTCCCTTGTTTTAATAAGATGAGGTCACATTTCCCATTGTTTTAGAACAAAAGACCATCGTCCTCTAAAGTATTGGGGGGGGGCGGTCGCCCCCCTCACCCCCCCAAATGTCTACCACTGAACTGCCCAAGACCACACCCACGGTCATATTCAATATACCTGGTTTTATATTAGAGATTATGAAGTCATTCAAACCATTCACCGACACTAACTGGCTGATAGAAGTTGCCCATTCATGGAATTGATAGCATGCTAAAGGGTTAATTCTGTTTGCCAAGTAAGAAATTCGCCCAAATAAAAATATACTGACCTGTTAAAAGGTGGCTGTGTCATCTCAAAATCTCTCCAAATTCCATCAAGGGAGGCTGAGCCACCCCGATCCCCTCTCAGCGGCACCCCTGTCCAATTAAGGGTCAAAAATAACGTTACAAGAAGAATGCGACGTTTGATTTGTTCCTTGTTGCTACACCTTTTCTTTTTTGTCAGCATTTTAATCTTTGGCAAGGTGAATAAAAGGTGCCAATGGAACACGCCATTCTTCCTTTCTCGCTACTTTCGATCTGCAACTTATTTATGCTTACCTTTCATTATCCGATGTTTATTCTTTGAGGATGAAAAGTACTTTTTATTAGTATGTTATATTTCCATTTTTCCGTGCCCACTTGATGTCGAAGCCCCCCAATAATTGTCAAACTGTAGTATATTTCCTTCAAACAATGTACTGAATGAGGAGGAATACAATGGACAGACCTCCCTCCCCTCAATATGAATTTACTTCCGACGGCACGGTTCGCGGTATCAAATGTTTATTTGGTTATCTTCCTTTTAATCGAAACCTTTTTTAACTTTTTACTTTTATTTATTTAGGCCAAGAAGATTCCAGGTTGTCAAGTCTTACTTGGTGACCGCCCTGTTCAGGTAGGAAGCACGTGTTTCAAGGAAACTTTAATATTTATTACAACACCTGTTTTTATAATGCGCTTTAGTGATTGATACTCCATGCCTGTACCATTTACTTCGTTTATGCCGCTGTTTTGTTATGTTTCGCGCCATGTTCAAGCTAAAACCGCACAATATTTTTTGTAGGCTGTTTTTTCACGTTGAAAGTTTCCTGTTAGATGGTCATTTTCAGAAACATAGCAGCAAAGTTAAAAATTGTCTAAGAATGTATGATTGGATGGAGCTCATACCATTAACGTGTTTACAAAGTTCAAGACTCAGAATATTAGCTTTAATGAAACTAAAAAAATTCAAACAAGTATTCTGAATTTTAAACATTTGAACTCTAAAACGCATTTATTCTTACATTCTTTGACAGCTTTTGGTTAGATACTTAAAAAACTTTTACTCGACCTGGCTCTTTTGTTTTCATTTGAAATTGTGTATTTTGGACAGATCCAGAGCTCATGTTGCCTTGATGTAAAGATTGAGGAGAGGGAGGTTAACTTAGCCAGCAAACCAAGTTTAAAATAAATCTGCAAGTATGCATAAGACCCATCGTTTATTGACGGCAGTGCCTTTTCAAGCTTTGGCATTAACGCTTTGCACTGCCTTTGAGCCAGTGAAAAAGCGATGGTTAAATTGTAATTTCGATATTAACAAAGACAGCGTAGACAGATGTGGCTTAAGATAAGCACACAAATTAACGAAAGAAGGATTGCGGACAGGGTAAAAGGGACCAGTTGGAGCAGTGTCAAATGAAACGTACAAAGGGGGCGATGCCCCCCTCCAACTTGTCGCTGATAAATAGATTTTTATTAGCCCAAATTGTTATGTAGATAAAACGTTGAACAAAAATGTACAATTAAAACAGCATCTTCAGCGATTTTGCCTCTATGTGGACTAGAGGTGGTGTGAGGGGAATATCTTGACATTGCTGCCCCTTGTTCACAGTCGATGGCACGATCCCTTTAAAAAACAGGACTGAAAATAGCATTTAGTAAAGGGTTTCTTGGTAAAGGTATTAAAATATGCTGATAGATCACGTGTAATTTTTGTTTTCATCGTTTTGTTTCGTTTTTCCAGATCACACTCAGTAGAGCAATGGCTGCTTTATCGTTCTGGCAAAAATTGAAAATGGGTTGGTGTTTGCTCACGTCTCGAGACCCTATAAGGTGAGCTGGCTTTTGAAAGCTTTGAAAAAATCTGGAGAAATTATCTTTCATGCATAAGGAACTTTGATTGATTGCGTAGAGCTTCAGTCATTGTAAAGCAGCATCCAAATTTTATATTAAGCAACTACAAAGGCATGCTGCGAGCCTGTTTTTCTGGATCTTCTTTGAAATTGTTTTGAATGGGGATCTTAATTGTTTGTACTAAATTGTAATTGTAATTCATTGTACTGAATTTTTGGTGTATAATTTGGATAAAGAACCAGTATCTTAGTCTGCAAACGTCGATTTTACAAAGTTCTAGTGCTCGTGACATTGATTTTACAAGTTTTGCAAGAGTTTTGAACGTGATTGGCGACTGAGAAGTTTTAATCCAGAGCGATTTTTGTGGTCTAATTCCTAATAAGTTTTTACTGCATATATTTTCATCAGATCTGAAATAAAAGCAAAAACAATTTTATCAACATTTTATCAGGATCAAACTTGTGATGGTATATCCTAAACTAAGCTCAATAAGTCGTGTTATGAAGTTTGGAGTTTTAAAGCTTAACAAAAAAGCTTTTTACAAAGCAGCACTTTAAAATACGCCCGAAAATCGTCAAAAATATATAGTATTTCTTTTGTATTCTGTTCACATATGAAATAGATTGATAAAGAAGCGCAAATTTATGATGATGTAGGACAGCTTGATTTGCCATAGAAAGACGAAGACACAACATTCTTGTGAAATCAAAGAACTCACAGGCTGCCTTTGTTTTATAAAGCATCTTGTATTTAAGAACCGTTTTCAGGCTAAGGAATACATAGGGTTCCTCTTATGAATGAAACTTTTCACAATGACCAAGGATCATTTCTGATGATAGTCCACTTAGAAATTAACTGTATACTTTATCTTTATATAACTTTGTGTCTTAAAGAAAAAATTGAATTGAAGTATTTTTTTATAAGATTCTTTGTTCGTTTCTCTCCCAAATGCATGAAAAATATCCTTTGAGATAAGAATCTTTGATTCTAAATGACCATATGCATTTTTTGAAATACGACAAAGAACAATCTGACCCTTGTCTGACTCTTGAAAACGGGTCCTCTTTGCAGGGATGTTCTGTATCCCTACTAACAGCTAGTTAGATTTCTTGTCCTCTTGCATTCATAGTTTGAAAATCTGGATAAAGAATTTTAGTGTGTTATGTGAAAAACATAAGAGAACATCGAAATATTTTTTTAGCAAAGAGGACATCGAAAAATTCAAGCAAAAAGACATGCTAGCAGAAATTTTAAAAGAAATGACAGGGGATTATCCGATGCTGACAAAAGTGTTTGTGAATGAGAGGGATCTTTACATGGCTCACACATTGCGCAAGGCAGCAAGACCTGTGCCTATTGTTGACGAGACTGGAGGTAGGAGATCGCTCATGTTTTTTTTCATTTTTGAGATAATAGAATTTTCATATTTTTTGCCCCCTGTCCCTTATATCATTTTGCATTTTCATTGTCCAAAACCATCCATGGTTACTCAAATGGCAGGCGTGCTTTCACTAATTTCGAATTATTACGAATTACGCACCAACCTTGCAAGTTCTTGCGAGGTTTTCCCCCTTACCGTAAAGCTTTATTGTACACATTTAACAAGAAGTCGAAAAGTTTGTTAAAGTTTGTTTCTGTAACTATTTACAAAGCTTTCAGCTTTTTATTTGATGATTGCATCGACTTTTCCATCTCCTGCATGATCGGCAATTTTGTGATCTGAAATGTTGTAAATAGCGGTGTCGCTACAATTGCCACAGTATAAGAAATACATTTTTTTTTCATAATGTTTACGGGAAAAGGCTTTCAATATATCAGTAAATTGCATTTTTCTCAGTTCCATCCAAATCTTTATTGTCAGTTCGCAAAGTGATAGCTGTCTGTCATATTTATTTTTTATTGTTTATTATATTTAAATGTAATGCCTAAAAATTTCAACCATTTCAAAAAAGGTAATCTCCCTCTAGTAATTAAAAATGAAGAGTCTTTAGCTGAGAAACCTTCAATGGGACATTTTCCTTCCAATCTTATATTTAAATTTTTTCATTTCAGCAATATGTGGACACGAACCGGCTGTAGTCGTTGGGGTCGTAGGACTCGGCCACTTAAATGGCATCAAAGAGAATTTCGGTAAACACGTCGATATGGTGGATTTACTAAAGTAAGTCATTGTCTTTGCGCTCGCAGATAGCCTCTGGGTATACAGTTGACTCCGTTTATAGTCATTCCTCTTAACCGTTTTCAGTGACATGAAATTAAGACCCACGTACGGAAAACTAACCAATTTTGCTCCATTCACAATCACACTCCGCTTCCTGTCTCAGAATTTCAAGCAACGTTTGATGTGACTATACCCGGGGTCTTCTGTACATGGACAAAGTCTACCTCATGTACCGCTGGATCGAACACATCGACACACATTCCCACAACATAGCTCTCGTGACTCTTGCCAACATGTCTTTGAGAACTAACTAACTACTATTGTAAATCCTTGAATAAGCCTCCAGGTGCTTATTTTGCAAGACACATTTTGGGGGTAGGGGCTTATTCGAGTGGGGGGGGGGGCTTATTCGAAGGGGGGACTTATTCGAAGAGGGAGCTTATTCAGCAGTAGCCAAAACAAAATAACCAGGGTAAATTTTTTTCCACTTTCTGTGGCTGGTCAGTAAAGTTAAAATGCAGATATATTGGGACCTATTGCTGTCGAGGCAGTACCTCACTCAGTTCATGGGGGACGAGGGATAATTTTACAAGAATAAATTTATAGTGTGGGCTTATTCAAGGGAGGGCTTTTTCAAAGGTAGGGGCTTATTCAAAGGGGAGGCTTATTCGACGGGGGGACTTATTCGAAGGAGGGGGGGGGGGGCTTATTCGAGTACAACTCTCTATGCCTTTAACGACTTACATCATAATACTGGATCAAATTTTTTATTATTTGAACATTGTCAAAATACTTTATCCTGCAACAGTGCCTTTATTTTTTTATCCTAGTTTGACAAGGGGTTTATAGAATCACTAACAGAACTAAAAGCTTTAAATGAGACTTCGAGAATTTGGCTCATTGTGGGACAATCAAGTTGTGCCATAGAAGCTTCTTGATTGAGATTTTCCATTTACATAAAGAGTTCGGTCGATTTTTCAAACTTATAACTTTTTCTTTATGAACTTTTATAAGACTTCCCATCGCTATTATTCCTGTTTCCAGTAAATACTAAGATGACGTTAAAGTTTCCAGTCCTTCCATTAAACAAGGCAAAGTATTTTTAAAGAGTCGTAATTCTTTATAGCCCATGAGGAAGTAATGATAAAGATTTTATGTATTACCTCTTCGAATAATAATTGTAATTGATTAGAATCTTTGTTAATTATAATACTTTTTTCTGTCTTTGTAATATATATGTTATATATGTTTTAAATGTATGTAGCTGTTATTGTGGTTCAATGTGTTTGTTGTTATCTACAGGCTAATCTATATGAATGGTCTGAGCTGATTTGGATCTTTTATTTAGTAAAAAAATATTAAGAAAATGTGTACTTTTATTTAGCGGGGCCCCCTGCCCCCCTGTGGTGCAGGCCCAGCATTAAGGGGTTTGTTAAAAAATTACAATATTGATAAATAGAAGTTTTTATCACAAGTTCTTATTTGCCATGTTTTATTTTTTAGGGTTCCCAAGCCATCTGCGAGTTCAAAGATTTTCAAATACACTTTTAGAGCCTTTCTCGTTGCGGCAATTAGCTGGGGTGTTTTCAAGCTGGTCAAATGGACAGGCGTGTGTTGACTTCCGTATTTATTTTCTTCGAAATTGTGAACCAATATTTGTTGTCCGTTAGTTTTAGCCTAAAATATCTGGCCTCTGCTGTAGACAAGAAAAGCCTCGTCTGCGTATGATCATGTGACTCTGAGTCGTGACACTTAAGAATCCACGTGACTGGTGTAACCACATCTCCTTAATTGATTGGTCACTTTGTGGCTGGCAGGTTTATTTCCACCAATCAGATTCCTTTCTATAATTCTGTTACGAGATATTTGCCAAGAAATCTCTCAAGGTTCAAGAGTCACGACTTACAATTGCGATTTATTGATTAATATCTTTGTATCGTTTGCCAGAAACCTCTAAATTCCAATGGATCGCAAAAAGATTTGAGAAATTTTTTCTTTAAAACTGACATTAATGCCTTAAAATGAGGTTAGCATTATTTTCAAAAATTGGAGGACATTAGCGTATAAAATATTTTCAAAAATTTGCTGGAGTTTCAAATTCTTAAGTATTTTATTGTTTATTTTACGTGTTGCTAGAGTTTGTCCTGAATCTTTGAATTTTCTCATGATCTGATAATTATTCAAAATGTTTCAACAGATTTAATAGGCCGTTGCTTTCTGTGTGTCGTAGGGATATCAAGTTTCTTTTTAGATCTCAAGTTGTTACAGTTTTCTTTATTTAGGTTTTTAGCTACATCTAATAGAGTGAATAAATATGACATCGTCAAAAATCTGTTTTTAAAAATTTCTTAATTTGACACATTACCTGAAAGAACGGTAAAAAATACCTCTCTAAATGCAAAATCAGTTAGATATGTTGAAATTAGGACAAGATATGGCCGATAATAGATTTCATGTCTGCTAGCGGATTACTGTTTTTCTGGCCTGGTTCATAAAGTTATGAACCAAGATCAAATACAGATGTTGATGGGACAAGAGCCTGTGCTAATGTGACCATATCTAAGCCAATTTGTAATGCCTCTGACTGATTTTGCACATTTAGAGGTATTTCATTTTTGTGACGTCATCACTTTGGAACTCCATTGGTATCTGAACCTTTAGGGACATTTTTTGCTTGGGCCAACAAAACCTAATCAGTTTTCGCCTATTTGAAATCAAAACATATTTATCTTCTATTCTTTGTACAATCCATTTTTGAGGAGGCTGGGAATCTGAAAAGTCGAAAAGACAACGGTAGTTCAGCAACGTTTGTTGCAAGTTTGGTAAGCTGCAAGGCCGTTCTCCCCAACAATATGGAAGCTTGGAACCTTGGAAGCTTGGATAATGTTTTTCGCAGATAGCAGTTTTTATGGCTTCAGAAAGTTCTTATCGAGAATCCGGACAAACATCTTCGCATCATTCGGGCGAATGGTGTCGAATCAAGCTGCCCTAAAGGTGCTCATCTGGAAACAAAGTTGCTAATTAGAAAGGAAGCTCTAAATTCATCCTTTTCCCCAGCAATATAAATTCCGCATAATGTGTCTTCTCATTTGCATCAACTTATTTTCCTTCAGGCTACTTGCCCGGTTGGTGAATTACCGTGGTCTTTCTGCATTCATAGATCACATGATGGTTGGAAGTTTAATAGTTTTGGATTGAAAACGGCTGAATCTTGTTGCGTCTTAAAATTTATTTAGATTGAAAATGGTACTTAGAGGGTTGATAAGGTGTCTACATATATTTATATTTCAAAATCAGGCTGTTTTTTTGTTTTTACCTTGATCTGCAAGAATGCTTTTTGACGATGGCCAGGTTGGTAGCCAACCACAAAGATATTGCTAGGGTGAGGGGGGTGGAGTTAGTATAAAAATATTTGCAGAAGCTCAAGTTCTCAAGTTAAAGCTGTATAACAGTATGATAAAAGAAGATGTCAATTGCCAAATAGAAAGTCTATTGCGATGTGGAGGGCTTGGGGTCCAACGGTACGCATTTCCGTGTGATATTTGCGAATTTTCTGTTATTTCCTATTGTACATTCGAAAAAATTTCCATCGTATTGAACGAAGCCTGAAGCATAACTCCTGAAGCATTCTGGGAGATTTTCATCCAAATTCCATTTCCTATCAAAAGATTGTCGATGCCCGTGTTTCGCTCCATAGGAAGTCCCTCTGCTGAATACTTACCAAAATTTTCTTTGAAAACGCAATAACGTTCTTGCTATTTGACAAGATGAGCATAAGTCTTGTAAAATTAGGCTAGTCTCTTCAATATTTGTTGCCGCCAGATGCCAGTGACGTTTGAGTTCTCTTTTCTGATATCCTTCACGCTTGCAAAATTGTTATTTGTTTGTTCAGGTTCAGATTGGTATATAGGATATTTACGTTTAAATAGTGTCTCTTAGAAATGCTGCCAAATACCCACTGATTAAAAACGATTCAAAACGTTTATCCTTCGGTTTTGCAGTTTCCATAACAAAATGTGTTCTTTAAATGTATTTTGAAACTTACAATATCAGCAGTGTTTTAATTTTTATTTTTTATGCACTTTTATTTGACTCCCAGATTCATCTCCAACAAAAAGAAATATTTTTATAAAAAAATGTTAATGGAAAGGGGGGGAAGGCGACACAGAGCTCCCTCCCTTTTATGGACAAGGGGGTAGCATTGTGGAACAAACAAAGACGACTGGCCATATCTCTCCCGGTTTTCGAATCACTGAACCAATTTTGCATATTTTGAGATTCTTTTACGTTGTGTGTTCAAAATTCAAAGGTTCTAAAAATAGTTTTCTGTGACGTCACTCTATTGCTTTGGCTATCTCCTTCCTCGATACTGTTTTTCCGTTTTCATCTTTTTCTTTTGTTATCTTTTTGGCAAGCAGCGGTTGAAAACGAGGTCGATAGGACGGACGTGGACTAGAAGGAAGACGCTCATTTGGAAAGTTGAAAATGCCAGTCGAAGGGAAAACTATGTTTCTTTACTTTGAATAAAAAAGTCATGCATTGTAATACGAGCTCATTCAGCGCTACGTTTCTTGATTGAACAAGTTTCGGAATCTCCAGGCTGTTTGAGAATGTAAAAAATCAACCAATGAGTTGCATTTTTACTTGGAAAAGATTAGCTGGAGGTTAGATTATCAGAAGAAGGAACTGGAAGGAAGCAATTGTTGATGAAAAAGGCATTCGCTGTGCTCGGGACTTGGTTTTATCTGACGCATTTTTGTTCCTCAGTTTGGTTCCGTATATAAATTCTGCAGCTGTAATTTTTTAGGCCGTCTTTTTTAAAGTATTTGCACAATAAGGCAGGTTGGGCAGTATCCTTGACAATTAATACCTTTTTATCGTTGCAACTGAGAAACAGCTACGATATAAAAATATTTGTTTATATTTAGTTTTTGAGATTGATTGATCAGGGTGCATATTTCAGTTATTTTTCCGCCATGGCGTTTGCATCAAGTTTCAGCGCTTTTAAGAAATGGTCTGGCAGCGCTATTGCCGCATTCCTTGACCAACCACATCGCTCAGCTCCAGGCCTGGCATCGTATACCAAATTCAAATTACCAACAAAATACACGTACAAAAGACCTGACTTCCTTGAGCTTGACATGGAAGCAACAATGGCTGCAGCGGATCACGAAATCAGGCCTGTAATGAGACCAAAAAAATGTCTGGCTATGGACGCAGGCTATGCAGAGTAAGTATTTTGAGTTTCTGCAGTTTGAATACGTTGACCAAGACAGTCTTTCTCAAAATTTATAGTTTAACGAAAATATCTGGTGTTATTCACTGACTGAACTTCTAGAACTTTGATCAGTATTGTAAAGAGTGGTGCTCATGTATGAAAAATTATGATTGTCCTGCAAACAAGTCTTTTTTCAAAGCCATATTATGGATTGTTAAAGGTTTTTATTTGTGGGCTTATATGTGGTATTAGAGAATGGCTTAAGGTTCAAACTATTTGGAGCTTATTGAAGGAGAAGTGGGAAGCAAGGGCACAGCCCCCTTCAATATGTATATAATCTTATTGCAGTCACAAATAAGACAATTTGGACATCAGCCTTTGGAATTTTTAAACATAATCCACCTCAAATGAAAGTTTCCAACTTTATACAAGAAGCAAGTTAAAAACAGAAACTTGGCTAGATAGGCATTTCTTATAGGCCATGCCATAAAGCAATCAAAGCGAAGGAGCATCAGCATTTCAGATATTGTATCCAAATGGTATTCTTTAGTTGTCTCCAAATCTTTACTACTCCATAAGCAGCATTCATACAAAATTTCATAACTATGTAACTCAATTTAACTCATATCTGATAAATGCTAGTTTTTTTCCTTGTCACCATAGCAGCCACAGCCAATGGCAACCTCTAGAGAGTTTGAATCCTGGTTCTAAAAAACTCAAATATGCCAGGGATAAGGGGGGGGGGGCAAGAAAATCAAAGTGAGGGGGCTGAGGTTAATAAGGTTATTAGACTAAAAAACAAACTTTCATGATATTTTATGCCTATGATTTTATTGGGCACTCGTTATGTGTAGCAGTATATTGGAAGGCCGGCAATAGGTTGTAGGGTCCTTAGGTACATCTAAAGAGGAGGCTTCCTTGAGAGCAATGCTAGGAGAAAATTTTTGCAACCATGCCCCCTAGGTTAGCTTAAAATACATTTCAGAATATTCCTTGCAGTGCTTTTCTGCAAGAGTTTTGCTATTTTAAGGCATGGTTTTTTATGTTTGATTAATTCCAGTCTTAAAATGGAATTCATTACTTTATGGGGCACCATAGACCGCAGCTTATTCCTTTTAAATAAAGCAATACTGTAAAAAAGGATTTATTTCACCATTCTTTTCTTCTATTTCTATTTTTTTCTATTCTTTTTCTTCTCTCAAAAACACTTTTTGCAAGAAAGTGGGGGGGAGGGGGGCTGGGCCCCCCACCTGGCACCACCCATTATAAATTATTATCTCATCCTATTGTTTCACTTTGTCTCATTGGCATTTTACACAGGGAATGATCCCTTGAAATCTCAATGCCTGCTAATAATCTGAAACTGGTAGAAAAGAAGCAAATGCTAATTTGGTTTTACTTCAGCTAAAAAAATATGGACCAAAAAGTGTCTGGCCAAGAAAGAGGCATCCTTTAACAGCAACTATCTTAACCTAGCTCACTTAAGATTTATTTTTTGTGAAATTGTGGTCTTTGAAAATCATAACAAATCTAGAAAGCAACAGTATATCATTGCATTTTAATAATTGAAGCTTTTTTGAAATTTAGAACCATCAATGCTGGAAAGACCCATAAGCGTAATGAAGATCAAAGTGTTGTTGAGTCATTTTTCATTAAAGTTGCTGAAGAGTTTTGGGATTCACCAAAGGAGCTTGAAAAGGTGAGAAGAAAAACATTATTTCAATGAGAGCAATTTACTTTTAGAGCAATTTATGAGAACAATCTGTAGCTTCCCTCGAGCATTCGAGGAGAGACTAGATGGAGGCAAGAGCTATGGCTCTCCTTAGTTTACATTGTGAAAAAATGAAAGACTGGACAATGTTGAATTGAGTTTTCTTGTGTGTTGTAAAACAAACAAACTTTGGTGAGAATTAGTTATAAATTATTACTACTGAAATGATTGTCAAAACAAAAGTACAACAGAATAATGTTTGATTAAGCTTCTCTTGGTAAAATATATGGATGGCTTATAAGCCTCTTGCAATACACCCTCAGTGATAAAAAAGACCTTCTTCAGTAGGGGCACAGTGGTTGGTGACTCTGTGGGGGGGATGAGCTTGCAATGTTCCTGCAAATGATTAACAATAAAAACAATGATATGATCAAATGTATGCACTGGTTTTTAAAATGCAGAAAGACATGGAAAACAATATGTATCTTTTGTATCACCAGATCTACTTGCACATTCCCTCTTTACTGGTTCCAATAAGACTGTAAGAACAGAATAGCCAGCATGAAACCACTCTAGGGTTTCGTCGATTTGCAGAAAGGCGGAAACCGTTCACATGTTTTTCTCTGTGCGCAATTTGATTAGTCGATGTGTCGAATGCCTTTGAAGCTGGTTACAATGATTTATGTCAAAACATAAAGATGTCGCTTTTTTCTTCGTGCTGGCTATTCTGTTTATTATCAAGCTTCGCTCCCAGATCTAAGTCTGTAAGAGAACAGAAAACATCCGTATTAAAACTTTGGATAATCATAATCACTGCAATCAGCATCTTAAGAAAATGAAGAAATGAATTGTGATTTTCAGTGCATGAGAAGTTCTTCTTAGCAATGATGTGTCATCAAACTTTCCGATTACTTCATCATAACTAAAGGTGCTAAATAAGTCAAGTTCAAAATCTATTTTACCTATTTTGGCACATTGTTGATTGCAGCCAATTTTTTTTACATACTTAGGCTTTAAAAAGGTGCATTAATTTGGTAATTACAATGGGAAAGCTTGTGTTCACAGATAAGCAGACTGTAAATAATAATAGACTGCAAGTTTTACTTTTCTCAGAAAACATTTTCTGTCTGCATCTTACAGATGTTTGACATGAGACCCCCATGAGTATCATATATTTCCAAATACTTTTTTGTGGACACAACCCTTAGTTCTCTGCTCGATCAATTTTGCTTATTGTCTAAGTTTGGCAAGAAAATGTTGGTGTGGTCTGATTTTTAGTAACTTGCTCTTTGTGATGTAATTATATTGTTTTATAGCTGTCTTTACAAACTTACACAGGGTAAAGATTCACAGGCTGTATGTTTTCTTATTACAGATTAAGAAAATTAACTTTTTTTTCATATTCACTTTACACTATTATGTAGTCTTGACTAGAAAGTAGTTGTGGAAAGGGTTGTTTCATTTACTTCTTGAATTAATCATTTAAAACAGTTACAATTAAATCTTTTTTATGTCAGTCAACTATATATATATTTATTCATATTTCCATTTTATTAGTATTCCATTCCCTGTGTATATTTTGGAATATTTGACGGGCATGCTGGAATAGGAGCTGGGCTTATGGCTAGTGCACTGCTTCGTGAGCACATCCAGGAAAAGTTGAATGAGATTGCTCACATGCTGATTCTTGATAAAGAGGAGTTGGCCAAGAATTATTTAAACCATGGCCTTATTCAAGATGTGAATGCAGAGAAACTGGTTGCTGGTGCTCTGGAGCAAGCATTTGTTGAATTTGTAAGAATTTGTGCCACAATTTGTTTTATCGTCTTTTTCAGTTGTTTTTAATTTCGTCATTTTGAATGAATCATTTTAAATCAGTTATCTGCTATACATAGTCTCTTTTGAATTTGATAAACGATGAAACTGTAACTTCAGCCCATTCACTTTCTACCATCCTTCTAGGAACCAACTGACCTTCAGACACTTAGAATGTGTTGCAGAAGATTTGCTACCTCTCAACTGTTAAGCTAGTTTTTTTTTGGAATGTGGTACTTGACCATTCAAAACATTTTCACTTTTACTTTTTAAAGACATTGTTTGGTTCATCAAAAAATATTAAATTATTTATCCTCATTCGCTCTTCAGGATGAAAGGATAAAGAGTGAAAAACTGGATTACTATATTGATGGTGGCTGCACTGCATTAGTTGCTCTGTTTACATTGGGTAAACTTTTTGTTGCAAATGCTGGTGATTGTAGGTACGGCATTCATTTTCTTTTGGCCTCATTTAAGAAACACAGGATTTTCAAAACTCTATGTCGTATCACTTGATTTCCAGAAGGCTTTTTAAATAAAGCCTCATTCTCATAAAAGTCATCTGCAGATACATACTGCTCTTTAATTTTTAAGCATAGTCAGCCAGAGACCCATAGCTAAGATCTGCGCAGGGTTGTTTCCTCAGCAAAAATAGGCTTGTGTGTATTTTTAAAGAAGAGATATTATCTGCTCACAAAGGTCTTTGATTAAACATGACTCAATCTCTCTCCCTATTATTTATTTATTTATTTATTTATTTACTTTTTCTTCCTTTCTTCCCCTCTTTTCTTCTTTCTTTCTTTCCTTCGTTCTTGACTTCTCAACATCTCCTTCTCTCACTCCCTCAGTACACCTTTCTATCTTTGAAAGTCCCATATAAATTTGCTGTTTTTATTTTCTGCAAAGGGCTGTCATCTGCAGAGACTTCCAGGCTCACCAAATGTCATTTGATCATACACCAGAAACAGAAAGACAAAGAATACAAAATCTGGTTTGTTTGTCTAACAATTAATTACCTCTTTTTTATTTGTCTAACATTTGAATTAAGAGATGTAGCACTCTGAGAGTTCAGGTTGTCACATCAACACACTTTGAAATCACTGTTGATCAAACTTGGCCATTACTCTCAGAATTCCATGACCACAATCCTGAACTTTTGGGCTGCAT
>NC_142820.1:12967655-13020155 GCF_057945365.1 Rhopilema esculentum
AAGAATTTCAGTGACAAAGATTTGAACTTTCGTCTCTATGATTATTTAGGTCCAGATTCACAAATGTTTGATAATATTGAAGCTCGGCAAAATGTTAGGTATCTTTTGTAAATCATTTGTTTACAGTGATGTTTCAACACTAGCTAGCCCGTTCTTTACAGCCTTATTCCTAAACAATAGCATGCTTTAAAGTTAGGTTGCTCAAGTCAGGCATGCATTGTTGAATGGCCAAGTCTTCGAATATGATCTTTTCAAGAGAAAGCAAGCCAAATAAAGATGCTTGAAAATTTACATATGGGGCAAAAGTTACTGCAAATGGCGGGATGGCCAACAGATTAGAGTACTTTCACAAAGGGAATTGTGGTGCTCGAGAAATCTTTTTCGTACCGATATTTGCATTGGTTTGCTTGGAAAAGAATTTATACGCATTTTTTAATAAGAGTCTAAGCTTGAAATCTGTGCTCGGTTCCTTATTTTTTGCAGGTTTACATACAAAAAGTTTCTTCAGGTTTCTTTAAATTCCAAAGTAAATGACTGAACAAGAAATAGTTCACTTGGCCCGTTGCCCAGGGTGGGGGGTACTCCCATTATGGTCTGACAGGGGGGTCCGGTCAGGGTCAAAGAGGGCCAACTCTAAAATTTTAGAAAATTACCCTCAAATGGTAGTGCTTTTTGACAAAAACCCCTCGAGTGGTAGCATAAAAACCTAAATTATTTCCTTGGTAGCATCCATTTCTTTGTGCTCTCCTGGTCCTTATTTGACTGAGCAGTTCAGTTATTATCGAAAATGGGCCATTTGGTAGCCATTTGGTAAGACCCTCTAACGGAATGGACCCCCCCTGTCAGGTCTTATATTTGAGTACCCACCCCCCCTCCCCCCGTTGCAAGGAGCTGTTCATTCTATTATTAAGAAACATGTGCTTAATCGTCGAAATAAAACATTTTCATCCAATCTTTTAAGAATGATTTTCGATTGATTGGAATATAGCCACGAGACAGATGTATTCTGCCTTTCTTTCTCTTTCCTTAACTAGGTCCTTAAGGCTGGTCACAAGAGAATAACTTCTAACAAAGGCCTTCAAGAATCAGAATAGGGCCGTGTTTGAAGGGTGCCTCTACATTTCGTGTCTAACAGGACGCAAAGTCTGTTGTTCGTGTCAAGATGTAGGATTAGTTTCAAGTGTTTTGTCCTTGGTCGTGACATTTCAGCCACAAGCAAACATATCTTATCATAACTACTTGACAAGTAGGTGGTTGGCCCTCCCATAAAAATACTTATGGCACCAATGAAGATGAAAACAAAAATACCTCCTGTTAATCTTCTAACTTTGTTTTCAAGGTAGCTCAATTTATGTCGGCTGTTGTTGCAAACAGTGGTAAAGGCATGGTGAGTCTAGTTTCAGAATTTTCTTTTTTTAACTTTCCCTGATAAAGCCTAACTTTTCGAGATTTGTTGAAGTGAGACTCAACTGGTATCGACTCGGCGGCAAAATGCCTCCCGTGAAATTTTTATGCATTATGCTTCTCATATTGCCTTAATTAAAGAGACTTTAGATTTTGAAAATAAGGTATTTTGCAATAAGGAGCACATAATTGTTAACGAGCTCCCATCACCCAAGTGTAAAATCTACTTAGTTTCAACAGACTTGTGTTTTTAAAAGGGAAAAATTGAGCCAATCATTATATTTCGCTAGAAAGCTGATTGAAGGTTGCTAGACCTGTAAGATTTCAACAGCATCCATGAGAAGCGAGACGACTTCGAAATCCGTTAATTTCACGGCAGATCCACGAGGCTAGGCAACTGTGTACTCCTTTGTTATCAAAATGATAAGAACCCACGATCAGGGATTTCCAAAATGTACTTAAAATTATACAAACATCGCCCTGCTCTTGGTTTTTAGCATGTATCGCCCTGCTCTTAGGCCCAGTCAATCTGCAATATGCGGAAATCACAATACCCGTGGGTCCTTCCATGATGGGAGAAAGAAAGAACCTCCCCTGCGCTAGCTACACTCAAATCAAATTACTGCTGAGCTGAAGACACATGATACCACGTTATCGAGTTGACGCCACACCTAACATTATAATTTTCCTAACATTATAATTTTCCCTACGAAAAAACTGCAAAACGATACAAAACTATATAACGATTTCTACGGTAATAGAAGAAAGTAACTGCGTCGTTATGTCAGGCCAAGGCAAAGAAAATCATTCTACTTGACCCAGGAGTCAAAGACTAAAATCTCACTCAAATCATTTAGTTTGCCTGACGAATTCAACTGTACATTTCAGTGCCATTCTTTGCTCTTTTGTCATAGGCATTACTTCTAAGTGATATTTTCGCGTGTCAAGTGTGGCGGGGACAGTTTTGCGGGAGTGGACATAATATGCGAAGGATGATATTCAATTGAGATTTAATGTTAAGAAAACCCCGATCATCATTTTTGTTATGGTGCATTTTCCAACATTAAATTCGATTTTTGATGACCCAAGGTTAAGAACGCTGTAGGTTTTAGCTTTTATTCTTTTGTAGCTGGACATTTATTTAAAATTACGTCATATTTAATAGGAAGGGCTACAGGTTTCAAAACCATTACGCATTAAATCATTCCTGCAAACCCATTTGTCAGCTCTATACTGATGTGCCTGGTATGCTAAAAGGAACACTTTATTTTTCAGCAAGGAGATTTAATGGCAAACATGCAACGACAGGCTTTTGGCAACCAAAATATTGCACAGCAAAGTGTCCCTCAAGCCATGGTAACATCGTCAGATTCAATGATGTACAACTACCTAACAACGTACCCAACTGCTATGTTTCAGCCTTCTGCAAACCAACCTTATCACCCAATGCATTCGCAAAATTTTCAGAGAGGCGGTTACCAAGGTAACATGCAGTCCTTGTCTGCAATGAATCAGTACCAGCAGATGCCCCCCGTGTCGCAAATGCCCCCAATGTCTCAAATGGCTCCTATGTCCCAGGTACCACCAATGCCAGCTATGTACTATCAAGGCATGGGACCACCGCAACAGAACATGGGGTTCAGAGGGCAACCCCCAGGTTTCGGCGCTCGAGGCAAACCGCGGGTGAAACACGATGTTTATAGACCCAAGACAGAATAGCATAATTTTAAATATCTTTCCTATGAATTATCGTTTCGAAATAACAGACTTAATATTTTACCATAGCTCTCTCTTTGTTTGCTCTTCTGCAAAATTGGTTCCAATGCAGCCTCGTTTCAGTAATGACTGGTTCCAGGAAAGCCTTTAAAGGAAATGATTTTTCAGAAGCCAAGTAAAACAATGCTTATTTTTACATGAAACAAAAGAAAATGGATTCCAGCTTTACAACCAACCAATCGCTATTGCAAATGCTTCGAATTCACTTGTTTTCAGTGCTGGTCGTGACGTTACAACAAATACAAAATTCTAAGAATACACTAATGCACATCAGTGCCAATTAATTAGAAAAATCATTTTTATTTAACCCGCGGCACTGTCAAAAATAGTTTATACATAGATTTGTTTGTACCTGACAAATCTATTGTTAAAAAATCTTAAAACCTTTCTGTTCCTTTATATCAACTCATCTTGCACCTCCAATGACCCTTTTATAGCCTACCATTTTTTAACATGAAACGAGAGGAAGGGAACTCAAGGTTTAAGAAAGGTTCGTAACATACAATTTAAGGCCGATCTCTTTTTTATCGTTGACAAACTAATTGAAGTAGCAATGTTATTTCTAGAATTGAATCCATAGCCGCAGGAACCACGGGGGCACAGGGAAAGGGCCGTCGTTATTGTGCTCAAGTGGTTCTCAGTTTCCATTTGCTGACAAAGTGGGTGAACCATCCTCTATGTGCAGACAAGTCTGGAACTTACCGGACGAAGCACCCCTAGATAGCGAGAAACATCTGGTTTTTTACCCTGGGCACCAGAACCTCATTGATCCGGGGGAAAGTATTGAAGTGAAATTTTTTGTGACTAGCTTCTAACTATATTTCTGAGACTAAATAAAGGAGACCCTGGTACACAGGGTACTACTGGTTTATATAACGGAAATTACATCCCTTGCTCATCATGAGGGATCTGTTACATCCCTCACTCATCACGGTTGCACACGTGCCCCCTCTTTTAGAAACATGGGTAAAGTACCCATTTGTAGCCAATGGAAATGCCCTTTTTGACTACATGTGTTCCAATCCCCCACTTTGAAATGCTTCCTAATTTAATGGTCGTACCAAATCTTGTTTTCTGCTTATTATGATTTTGGTGCTAGTCACCCCATCAATCAAATTCTCGAACAATAGTCTTTAGTGGACCTGAATGACTTATTCATTACACAATAAAAAAAGTAAGGATTTCTTCTGGGGATGCAAAAAAATTTGCTACTGTAAATCGTTATTTCGGTTGATGAAACTTTATACTAAGAAAGCAATTCCCAGAAATGTTCGAATGGCAGGTTTTCACACACTCAGTGCCCTTGTTGAAGGATGAACGCATTTGGAACTTGTCAAAAGGTTACCAAAGAGGTACTGCAGGGCACTGTTCTCAGCCCTCCTCTTTTTTAATTTAAGACGAATAATTTGTTAGATTTTCCTCAAATTTATTCTTTAATTGGTCTGCAGGTGGTAAAATTACTTCTTTAAAAAAATCTAGCTGGCGCATCTAGTGGGATGGTTTGATTAGTTTGGCTTATGCAGAAAATTACATGATTTGTTTACATAATTCCATATTTTCCTCCTTTCTTCTATATTGAATTTTAACTTGGGACTTTGAGTATGAATGATTTAAAGTAGAATATTGACGGGAACGAAAGAAAAGCTGGACCAATTTTTTGTTTATTCTGTTCACAACAATAGTATAGTGAGCATATGCTCTTTCAAGTCTCCAGAACGGCCAGGCCTTTGAAGTAGGGGTGGCAAACACAGGCGAAGTTTAAAGTGAAGTTTTGTGTAGGGAGGGGAGCGGGGTGCGGAGAGTTAGTGGACACAAAGAAGCAAAAAAGTTGTAAAATGTCTTCAGAAATTAAACAACCTTTTTCTTCTTAATTTCTAATCAGCTAGAACATTTTTTATTGTTATGTATTCCATCAAGATTTTATTTTTGAAACGCAAGACATGCAAGCTTGTTCTCCCTCTCTGTCCGCAAAGAACTTTGCTAAGAGGAATCTATCATTGTTTATGCAGAAAATAAGCAATTTTTCAAAGTTTGTATGTGTTTATATGAAGCCAACAGTAACTGTAACTTTTAGAAATTAATAAAAAGCGAGTATCGGCTAGATGAGCTTGCTCTCTGGTCACTTCAAATTTTTCAGCATTCGAGAGATGATTTGCACACTGCTTGGAGAAAAAACATCAAGCTCCTCGAATGTTTTCTCCAGAATAGAAAATATTGACGCTGCATATTTGTATAAAGGTAACGGGGTCTCGTAATAAAAGCCCCCAGTAAGCAATTTTCCTTCTGTCAGAGTTATCTTGACTCAGATTTTCATGACAATCCAGCCTTTCGTAAGGTAGAAATTTTTATTTCTGTTACATAATTCTCGATTTTAAACTTCTTTTTAAATAAACAGTAAGTGCGCATTTTCGGTTGGTTTTTTAAAGTAGAGAGAACTCCCGTCAGTAATACGTTGCGATATGTAATTTCTGACTTGTCTTTCTTTTGTTTGTTCTTTTGTTTTGGAATTTATTGATGTCCATATGTCACCTAAACCTTGCTTCATAAAGATTTCTTTTAGGTTTTTGTCCAGTTTATCGGGCATTTATCAGGTCGTTGTTCATGCGTAGCCAATTTTTATTAGTTATTTTAAAACCCAGTATATGTAGCTGTTTTCGCCCTAACTCACATCGATATCCTTTATTTGAGGTACACTTTGTTACTCCTAAAATATGTTTACAGAGTTTAATATTTAGTTTTCAATTGGTTTTATATCATTGAAACCTTGTTCTGAGCTGCCCCATGATTATATTCCATACAATAGTATAGGTTTGATAAAAGTGTCTAGAAGATCAACAAATAAATGTACGTGGTTTCTAAAACTTTCACCTAACCAGTTTCTTAGTTTGAAATACGCCTTTAGACCTCGTTTATATAAGTCGTCGAGAAGTTTTTTAATAGAAAATGATTGTGTTACCAGCAATCCCAAATAATTGCAATTCTTGACAATGTCTAATTCTTGGTTATTATAGTAGAACCTTTTGTCACATAATATTCTGCAACTTTTATTAAATATCATACATTTAGTTTTATTGACGTTTACTTTCATTTCATTTTGATAACAGTATGGACTTAACTGTTTTAGGGAGCACTGTAAACCCTTCTTTGATTCAGACAAAATGACATTGTCCTCTGCCCAAAAAAGTGATCCTATCTTTGTATTTCCTTTAACTGATGGTTCAGATTCATTCTCATTGAAGAGTTGTGACAGGTCACTGATAAAAATATTAAATAAGGTTGGGCTTAGAATGCATCCTTGTTTAACTCCAATGTTCACGTCAAAAAAGTCTGTTCGATTATGACAGATTCTTATACATGTTTTTTTGTTTTGATAAATGCTCTTTATAACATTGAAAACCTTTTCTCTAATTCCTACATTATTTAGTTCTCTTGGTACCTTGTCATATGCCTTTTTGAAGCCGATGAAAGCAGCATAAAGTTTAGTTTTCTTCTTGTTCAGGTAAACTCTGCTGGGGTTTTTAGAAACATGTGATTTTTCATGTCGTCGCCCCAGTCATTACGGTTGTTCTGTTTCCTGCTGCGAGGTCAGCTTTTCATGTGAGGACTTTTGCATTGCAAGAATACTAACTAATCACAAACCGTTATTTTGAAGGGTGGCTTGACAAGTTGGGTATACGCAGTCCTTTTATATGGACATATTACCTTTAAGCAACCAGATGTTCGGTTTCCTTTTATAAACCCAAACTGCTCTTATTTTATTATTTTATTTGATACAGCAAACTGTGTTATCCTTTCATTCATAAGAACGCTATAGAATTTTCCTATGCACGAGAGCAATGCCATCCCTCTGTAATTGGCTTCCTGCATCCGATCACCTTTCCATGCAAAGCTACGCTTCGCATCACAGCCACCAAACCTTACTTTGAGCCGAGTGCTAAATTCTCCTGATCTGATGGCCATATTTCTGCCATTCTTTTGGTAACGGTCTTAGCTTACCTAATTCTACTCTTTATGTCCGCACAGTTGAATCCTCATTGGTAATATACGAGCCCAGGAATTTCACCTTTTCATTTGCTCAACGAAGGCTTATAAATGCTCTAATGTGTCCAAGAAGGCTTATAAAATGCTTTCATCGAGAAAGTAATGCTTTTTCCTTTGTGTTTTGATCTTTCACGTTAATTGATAGTAACAATTTCCCATTTGGGAATGCAATGATGACTATCAATGGAGAAATATTTGTGTTGTTAAGTGACGTCACGCCGTCCTCTCTGTTGTTGCGGTTGTTGCTGCTTAGATACATCATATCATATCCAAATTTCTGTTGTAGTTTCAATACAAGCGTCAATGGGGAGTGATGGACAATGACACAAACTTCAACGGAATAGTTTTATAAAAATGTCTGTTAATGGAGTAATAACTGCTGTTCGAATTTCAAGGAAATCGTCTTTATCGAGAGACTTTGTAGACGAGGATGCGGAGAACGCTTCTGATGATGAAGCAAGGAGAAGTCGGCCGCCTACAGGCCGTCAACGACAACCTAGGCCAAAAACTGCTAAGTCGAGAGAACGTTTTAACACAGAAGATAAAAGCTCTAAACAAATGCTAAGAGCTGATTCAGATCAAATTGACTTGGAAAAGCTTCTACATTCTATGCTTGATATAAACGATAACAAGAAAAATGGTGATTTATCAACATCAAGAAAAGGACGGCCTTTTTCAGCTCATCAACTTGGTAGTTACAACGATCGGCCTGCCAGTGAAGTTTCTAATGGAAGCTTTCAGGGCCACAAGCCCCGTGCGAGACCATTTTCTGCTCACGTACAACAGGATCAGAGGGGAAATTATTCGTTTTCTAATGATAGGGTGAAAGACATTGACCGTGAGAACCAAAGGCTACTTAGAGAACTGGTTCGAAAACAAGGAAAAGTCGAGTCTAGGTCGAAACAACCTGTTTTCATTAAAAAAGCAGAACCACTGAAAGTAAAATCGTCAGCAACTTTGAACAGAATAAGAGTTCAACAACAAATTGAAAGGGAGAACTTGGTAAGAGCTTCTGGTTGCTATCAGTCTTTAAAGTTGAACACAAATAAGTAACTTCTTTAATTTGGAAAAAGGAAAGATTAAACCATGTGGCATTTTCGAAAACAAAAATCTTTATTTTTTCACTGAACGAAAGTTTATACCAGCATTCCCTAAAATCTAGCAAGCATGTGTTTATTAGCTCCATTTATTGATGAGCCTTGGTAAGCTTGCACTTTGTTAGTTAATCACCAAGTAAATGCCCTTCCTGATAGATTTACTAACCCCCTATAGATAGTGCAAAGCCTGTACTTTCATTAAATTAACTATTTCCATTTCCCTATGTTCAGGGTTTTAATGGACTTTTCTTTAATCGCCTTATGTTACCATTTATTGTAGTCTGCACTTCTTGGTGCAATCTTTATCAGAAAAAAGCCCATGAATTAATTATTGATAAAAAAGATTTGGAAGCCAAATTTCTATTTTGCCCCCTTCGAACCAATATTGCCTACAGTTTCTCTCAGATTCTTTCATTAATAGTAACTAAATCATGGTTACATTCAAGCCAAATCCGAAACCAAGAGAAATGCAGCATCAAACAATACATATTTCATCTGATTAGATGAACAATGGTGTTAGTTTTCCACCTGCATTGATTGGAAGGCCTATTCAAATTCACCTTAACCACTCAAGTATCAGATGGCTAATACTTAATTATTCATCAGATAATATAAAAACAAAGCAACAAGAAACAAAAGGTGTTGGAAATTCTTCCTTTTGATAGAAAAGCTCTTTATTCATGCTTCTAAAACAACCCATCTTATCCCAACCTAAACCTGCTGCTAAAAAAGGACTTGTGACAACAAGCTCAACCTGAAGGTCTCATGCTCAGCATTTTTTTACATATATTAGGAAATTGTGACAACTTTGAAAAAGTCAGTAGCAATAGTTTGATTGTATTCATTAATCCTTCCATTTTTCATATTATATTTGAATTTATATCAATATATGCCTTTTCTCCTCTCCTTTCATCCTTCTCGCTCCTTTTTCTCTCTTTGCTTTTGTCCTCCTCCCCTCATTCACCCTGCTAAGCCAGTACCTTACTCACACATCAAGCCAATACCTTTCCCTACTGTTACTACTAGTCCCATCAAATTTCTTCTTATTTCATCTTCGAAAATTTTTGTAGGCATGTGTAATTCCTTTTAATAGTACTTACCAAATTAATTCACACCTAGCTACTGATGTTAGTTTCTGAATGATCAAAACACACTTTGTATGCTAAAAGAATATTCTCAGACTGCTAAAAAGCTAAATTTTACATTTCTCAGTAATAGTGTGTATTTGTGTTGAAGGGAAAAGATAGTGCTTCATGCTTAGTTACAAATACAAGCCCTGAGCATATATTGGGAATGGGACTACATTTGAAGGCAAGGAACTTTATTCAGGGGGGACACCTTCCAAATTTTCCAATATGATTGTACTGAATTATTTATTTTTCACCTTGACATTCATACACACTCACAATATACATTTTGTATTTCAGGCATTGCTTCGTCGGCTAGAGAAGGTCAAACCTACAAGAGAACTCTCAAGAGAGCACCTGCTGAGGGAACATTTCAGACAGGAACAACTGGCCACAAATGTGTCCAGAAGCAAGCGCCGACCATCAAGTGCAGGAAATGTCACAATGTCCAGGAAATCGAGTAGTCTTAATGACCTTCATAATATTGACAATGCAAGTGTGGCAAGCTCGAAACTTTCTTTGCCTGACCGACACAGAAGTGGCTCTTTGAAACAAACTACAGGTAAAAAGCACAGGACTTCATCAAGACATATAGTTGATAATAGGCCCATATGGGATTCTGGTTGGTGAGATATATTTCACAAACCTGCTATCATGATATGTTTCCTTTCATTATATGTTATCAAAGATTACCAATGAAAATCCCAAAGCCTATGTTTGAGATTTTTTGCCATACCGTCTGTTGTGATGCTATTATTTATGCCAGCCTATTGCCCCATGTTCCAGCTCATGGCATTCTACATTATATTAACTAGTATTTTTTCTCATATTTTACCTATTCCTTAAGCTTTGTGATCTAAAAGCATTCATACATGATGCCACTGGGATAAAATATATTTCATCAGACCCTTGTAATGTGGGTCTATGGAAAATATGTCATAGGACATAGGAATACATAGGAATTCTCAATTTTAACTGATCAATGACGTAGATCTTCTATTGGCTTGTTAAAGCTTGTGCTACCTCTTAGTCTTTCCAGATGATTTTGATATGAGTTCAGTATGCTGTCAAAAAGTTTTCTATGTAGCCAGATTATCATACAACAACCTGTGTAGATTCACAAGGCCCCTAAAAGACTCCTCCACTGCTTTGCATCACTCCAATAATATCTCTTGGTTAAGCCCTTTTTAACACCCAATAATATTGTTCCCAAACCTTGTTTCAGTCGTTCTTAGATTGAAGTCTTTTGCCATGGTTTTTGCTTTGGGTGATAACAGCTTATACCTATAAAAGATATTAGTATATGAAATTATCATATTATGAAACAGTTTACCAGTTGCCTTTGCAAGTTTTTGTTGAAATTTTACAGTATCTCAACATATTAAAATTGTATTTAAATGTATGTATATATTGCAGTGTAAATATTACCATGTGCTGTCTTAATGTTATTGGAAAGTAATTTGATATAACAATTTTGACAAACTTTTCTTGCTGAACAATGTCTTTTTTATCAACCAGCTGCTTTTTATCCGTAACGATTCATTTCATAAAATCTATTCAGTGTTCAACTTTCAATTCTTTGATTTGAAACCAAATGCCTTGCATTCTGCATGGGAATTTATTGTTTGAACCAATTGATTGGTCCAATCAACTCAAGACTGGGCCCCTGCCCCAAGTTTTGCTGGCCCTGTGAATTTTCTAATACACTTTATATGAAATATAAAAAGCCCCTTAAGGTTGAAATTATGTCCCTGTAAACATACAAATTAAGATAGTAATTTACGCAAAGAACATTTAAATTATGAAAAGCTTAGAGTAAGGACTTACAGGAGATTGTGTAAGTAACAACTACAGTATAATATACTCAGTATCAAGGAGGGGAGGCCCCTTGGCTCTAGTGTGCCTGAAACAAAGAGGGTAAACTTCTTAATGTTTATAATGTTTCCACATGCTTGTGAAATTTCTGTCAAGAGATTTGCTTCCGCTCCAATGTTTTACTTGGCTGAGGAAAGTGTCTTTGTTTTCTCTGTGTCTAGAATTTATGCCAATCAGACAATCATATTGATATACTTTCTGAAAATTTCTGAGTTCTAGATTTTTAAAATTCAATTGTGTCTTTTTAATTTCTTTTCTTTTGGTGCTGTGATTCCTTACTTTTTCTGATTGTCAAGACATTCTTTTTATAAGAACCTGTAGATGTATTTCAGGCTGGCTGTGCTTAATTTTTTCGAGAAATTGAGGCTAGATTGTATTTTTATGTTTGTATGTGGGTATAAATATCTTTAACGTAAATAACAGGACTAAGAAAAGCTTGTTTTCAGCCTGGTTTACAAATAAAAGTATAAAAAATCCTAATATGAAATGTCTCATAATATAGTTATAAATGTAATTATACAATGAAACCATGTTAGAAAAAGATTGATCTTTAAGTTTGTCCATAAAATAAGATTTACACTTTGTTGTAAAATTGGAGTGACGTAAAGCTCTATTAAGCCCCATCAGTCTTAAGCCCCCTCGCTATTAAGCCCTTCTTATCAAGCACAAATTTGAATTAAGACCCCCTCTCTATTAAGCCCCCCTCTTAAGCCACCGATGTATAACAAAGAAAGCATATCTATTGACGGACTGAATGACGATAAGATTGTGTGTATTAAATGCGGCCTCCGAGGAGAGGGGGGGGGGGGGTTAACTAAGCCTAACTTTGGATAGGGACTTGCCATTTTAGTTAGAAAATTTGGACACACAATTCTGCACATGTCCAAAAAATTTAACCCATAATTTTGCATGTTTCTTCAAATGGTACCCATAGCTCCGCACATATTTCAAATACTGATACCGATAATTCCGCACTTTTCAGAAAAAGGTACCCCTAAATAATGGCACGTCCCCGTACTTTCTAACATGTCATTATCCCCGCCCCTTCGAGAATACGGCCCATGTAAATATTTACTTGTGTAACTTAGAAGTCAGTCGAAATTTGTTTAGTAGATGTCCCAGGGGATGTCAATTGATCCTGGTGACTCTGAGGAAGATGAGGACATTATAATTGACTGATTTTTAGAAACTTTCGAAGCTGCTAACAAAGTTTTTGAAAACATTTGGATGGCATCTTCATAGCAAAAAATGCATAAGGGCATTTTTATAACATTTTTGCAGTAAATTATTAATAAGCCCCCATCTAGGTCTGAAAAATAAATAAGCCCCCGGGGGCTTGATAGAGATTTTACGGTATATTTCTTAACGCTTTAGGAAGACAATTAAATTTGAATGTATTGGCAGTAACCCTTTCACCTCTTGATCTGTATTGGCATCCACTGGTCGAGGAACGCCACGAGAATTTGAAAGTGGGGGGAACAAGGCTAAAAAAGTTGTGGGCCAAGGCTTCTTACCTCCTTTACTGCAGCTTTTAAACTACTTGCTTCGCAAAAAGGTGGAGGCCATGGCCACCCCTAGGTGGCAAAAACTTCTCGTTTTTAAGATGCACAATTCTTCAAAATTACACATTACATTAGCTCAGCCTCAACCTGTTCTTAACGTGTTCTTAACGTTTGAACAATTCTTTATGCTCGCGTTCTTATAAAATTGTTCTTATTGTAAAAGAAAAAGTTTTCTGAGTTTCGCGAGTTTCTATGATTTAGGAACGAGGCCACTGTCTCGCACACAAGCCCCATGCTTTCTTCTTCTTGTCTGTTGAAGAGAAAAAGTTTTGTAACCGATAAGGATAACTGCTGAGAAATTTGAAATGTTTCGTGTTGGGGGCAAACCAGGAAAAGCTATAGATAAAGAAGCAGAGAAGAAGAAGGCTAGAAGTCAAGTTTATAGCTCTGTGGCAACTTTTGTAGGTGTTGTAGGACTACTAAGACTTGGTAAGTAGTTTCGAACTTAGTAGGCCTAAGTTTGTATTTAAGACTTTGCGATTGATATGTAATGAAGCCCGTAATTACATTAAAGGCAACAAATTTCGGACACAAAAATTTCGGACAAAATATTTTCAGACGTTTTTCAAAGTTATTTCGGACGTTTCCAGAGAAATTTTGGACGAATACAAAAAACCATGTATTTAATTTAGTAATTGTTAATGTTTTTAAACTTAGATATCTCAAGGTTAACTCTTTAAAGTTTGTTTAAACGGTTCATTACTGCTTATAAGTGTTTAAATGGGTCCCCATCAGGAACTTCAATTGTGGCAATGGGAATTATGCTTGCCATTTCAAAGGCCTTAACGATCATTTGTCGGTTGTTTTGTTTATGATCATAAAAGCTGATCAACCAACGTGCATGCAAAGGGTTAACGAAGGACAACTTTGTCTCGTTAATGAAATATTGCTAATGAAAACAAAAGAACAAAAGAATATATTGTAATTTACCCTAAATTCTACTAGTAGGTTTGTTATAAAGCAGTTTCTTATATATAAAAAACGTGTGAACAAGAATATTTTAAACGCAAAAATACAGTTTAAACAGAGAAAATGTCTTGCTATATTTTTCCGTGTTGCATAAATCAAACATTAAAAATTTTGGATGACAAAAATTTTGGACGTTAAAATTTTTGGACGCCTCAAATGTCCGAAAATATTAATGTCCGAGAAATTTTTGCCTTTAATGTACACTTTTGATCAACACGCAAGCCCTAACAATACCACATTGGAAGATCACACCCCGGTTTCTGCAAGTTACCTTCATCCTTGACAGCACCCATGGTACATTGGAGCAGCTTGAACTTCTTAGTGGAACTGTAACATCTTCTCTTGAAAAGCCAGTTTGCAGAGCATGGTCGATTTTGACAAGATCTTTGGTGCCCAATCTGCCCCACATTTCCCGTTTTAAAATTCAGGAGGAAGTTAGTCTTTTTGAGTGGAAACCTTGCACCCAGTAGTGTAGAGCCATAAATGTAGAGGGGGCTTTCTCATATTGTAAACAAAATTAATGTTTCAGTTGTTTTCGTTTGCATGGCCCCTCAATATAGCCTCTGCTCCAGACCCCCAGATCTTAGGCTACCTCAATATCCGTTTCTAGGGATAAGTCATCTTCAAATGTCTAACTACTACTTGAGTAGAAAATTTTTGAAAATAAAGAATTTAAAATAGTGACATTTTGCCAGCATTAATTGACATTTCAGTTAGCAAAAGGGCTATTAAGGTCATACATGAATGCAAATGTCAAAAATGATACCGGTTCAAGATTTGACTCTGGCAGAAATTAGCCATGATATTTTAAAATTACCTAGAAAAAAGAAAAGGTCCCCTATTCTACAGCCCTGCTTGCACCCCAAATTATTGTGTTGACAGCCAAAATTCATTGTGCCAAGCTGCAAGAAAGGCTAAGGCGATATAAGAACATAAATGACACTTTTATTTGGAGTCAGAACTAGGTACTTTGCTTTTTCTGTTATGAGGATGGCAAACTGAATATAAACAGAGATCCAAGACACAGGTGGGGAGTTTCTGGGAACATCTTTTGGGCATACATGCATGATGCTCCATATCAAGGGCCTAATTATAGACGAGATGATGCTGAATATCTCACCATTGTAGCAGCATTGTAAAAAACACAGGATGGTGCTGATGGCCATGGTGTGGCAAAATCTTAGGAGTTATTTTTCCAAAATGTTCTTAGATGATAATTTCCAACCAATGTCTTTGTTTGAAACAGACAAGATTATTTCAATGCAATATGAGGATGAAATAACCATTGAGCAGTGGTTCACATTTTGCTTCTTAATCTTGCTTCTCATGTAGTCAACATAACTATTTTGTGGGTTTTCATGTCATAGTTCCATTGAATTTTGGTTTCATTTTTCACACATGATTGGCCCTTTTGTGTTGATCACAAGTAACATACTTTTTTCCAACAGTATTTTGTCTTTTGTAGCTCCTTATGCTATCAACTACATACAAGGTCAATGACATAGGAAGATGTGATTCCAAGAAAGTTGCCAGTCCTAGAAAAGTGAATATAAGAGAGGGATGAAAATTTGATGATGCTGGCAATGCTTCCCAGTAGCTGGCAATGGCTTTGAAAACTCAAATTTGTAAAGCAGTTTTGTAAATAGTTGTTTTATGTCAGAATTTTCAATTGTGATCTTTGCAGTTTGTGTGGAATTCCATTGAAATACCTAATTTTTTGTTGTTTTCTTACCACAAAGATTTTAAACCAATATTCGTGTTGACAAATAGTGCCAAGAAAGAAATTCTGCTAAGACTTTGGATAGATAAATACAACAATATGTTGTAGCTTTCATGCCCAGACTTAATATTCAACAGTTCTGTGAAACTAAGCACTTAGTAATTATGTCTAAAATAACTCTCAAAGTTTTTTCTATGCATTAAACCAATAAAATATGTATGTATGTATTATGAATATTTTTAAAGGATATTATGTACATTTCAGTTAATAAAAACTGCTATCAACATGTGTCCTTTTAGTCCTAATAAAGAGAAACATAAATACATTAATTAATAAATAAGTAAATAAATGAAGATATTCTTACAATTTAATCAAAACCTATAAAATGTCTTAAAAATGAAATTAAGATTTCCTATAAACTATAAAAATTTTATTTACTTGAAATACTATGAAAATACTATAAATAATATAATTTAATTTAATTAAAAAATGAATCTACATTTTTATCAAAATCACTAGTGTTTTCTTGGATGACTTCAGGAAGAAAGAAATAAAATAGCCAAATGACAAAAGATTATCCAAAGCAAGTCCTAACCAATATCGCTCCTTTCAAGTGGCAAATTTTTAGCCAAGCCGTAAATAACTTCCATGGCTTTGAAAAGCAAACATTTTAAGATATACTTAAGCTTTCCTCAGATCACTGTCAAGGGTGCCCAATCAGTGCCGCTTGGCGATTGAAAATATTACCAATAGAGTCCAAGGGTGAAAATGAAGTTCTTTGATCAGCACAAAATTTTAAACACATGAATTCTAAAACTGGTAGATATAATTACAACAGGGCTCTGCTGATTATCTTAAAAATGTCGCCATTACAGTTTTTGCAAAGTTGTTAAGTAAATGCTGCTAATTCTAACACCTAAAGATGAAGCTAAAGACAAGTGTTGGGGTAGGGTCGGATCCCCATATTTTCCAACAAGAATGGCGCTCTTCTACCAATGGAATCTTGGGCCATTTGAGAATGCAGACAACCGTTTTACGCAGGAATGAAGTAAATATCGTGGATTTTTTTATCGCTATTAATATAGCTTTAAAGTTTAAAACTTCAGGACAATACAAACCCAAAGTTCGGGTTGAGGTTTTGTTCCCCTTTGTTGATCGCCTTTGTCATCCCCCGCTGTCAAAGCATCATCTAATAACTCTATCATTTTTGCTCTTTTGCTGATTTTTTTCTCGCCAAATTATACAACCCATTGGAACTTAAGCATGAAATCATCAAGTCTCGCAATTTAAGGTCATCGTGAGTCATTAAAGAGTTCAGAGATTCGCGGGAATTCCCAGGCAACTTGCAATTTCGTTTTCCAAGAAACCAAAATTTTGTCGACATTTTTCCTTCAACAGTTGTATGTTTTACATCATGTTCTATCATCATCAAATCGTTGAAAAACAGTACCAAATTTTATCCTGTATACAAAGCCATATCTAGATTCTTTGCAGACTTTTCTTTCTTCTGTAACTGTTAAAAAATTAAATAATTAAGAGCGTCACTTCATTGCCAGTTGGTTGTAAAGCACTATTTCATTCCTTTCTGGTTTTGTCGCATAAGCTCCCAAGAAGGGAACATTAGCAGTGGGTGGTAAAGAAAGAGGGATCCCGGGAGCTCACTCAATTGAAATATTGGTATGCCCTTTGAACGTTTAGTATCTCCTTTTCGATTAAGGGTTAATGTTTCGAAAAAGATTCAAATCAATTAACGTTTTAATTTGGTATCGTGATTAAGACAGAGGTACTTTGTTGGAAAAGTCTAATCTATCCCTTCTTCCCTCTTCTCTCTCCTTCGCCTCCGCAGCTCTCATTATTTTTTGCTGCCGTTAAATTCTTGCGACTCTGGTACCCAGGGTATCTAATCTAATCAAAACTAGATTTTATTTTGAGTGTTAATTCCTGCCAGTATCTACAATTATAAAATAAGATTGAATTTTCTACCCAAATCGATACCTTTCAGCAACGTTCATTCATATAGCGCAATATAGAATTAATGTCGGTAATGGTCGGAAATAGAAAGGAATTTGGTTTTCCTGTTCAGCCTGTTCAACCAGAGCCAGAACTGCGTAACGGGACATCACAGTAAAATGCGGTTGAACTGTGTTTCTAACTAGCGATTATAAGAAGCTGGTATAGGTTTTTAAGTCACGTTTGTTATGATGCAGCTACAGTGATGGGCACTCTGAAGGCATGTCAGCATTTGGTTACACTCATTTTTATAGGAAACTGGCAATAAGGAAAGAGTACTGGACAGTCAGAAAAAATTAAGAAACTTCAGTACACGAAGCAAACAATAATAAGAAACTATTAAATTGTGATAAAACTGAGAACAACGAATTTTTGTAAAATCCAAGAACATGATTGCCCTGTTGGCCTAGAATTTAAGACACAAGGGATAAATATGTACTTCCCACATCTAAATACAGCATCAGAACGGAAGCTAATCTCTTGACGTGATAAAAAAGGTCACGAACATTTCATAGCATCATTCATGACATCAAAATTAAGAAACTCTTGAGAAACATTAAGTATTGAAATTTACAGAACATTAAGAAACTGGAGTACTCAACATCGACCTTTGTTTCTTATAAAAAGAATGAGTGTACTTCTGTATCCTTGTGCCACCAGAGAAGAAAAGGGCTTACTCGCAAACAGAATTATAATGTCTCTTGAAAATCAACTTCTTTTCACTGTAAATCGAACATTTCGTAATTCAAACATTTTTACATACCCAGAGAAAGTTAAAATTACGCAGATTTGACATTTAACTGTATTACCCATTTGGAGCTCCTTACTTAGAAAGGTATTAAGATAGTGGCAGCACAATTACTTTCGCTGCCAAAGGAAAGGACTGAGCTCCAGAGTCAACACAAAATCCGGAGAAAGAGGTCTGATTTTCATCTTACTCGGTGTATAAAACTACCCGAGGAGCCATTCGCACCACTTGCAAATAGCGTACGATATTTTCATCAAAACAATGAGATTTCTGGGGATTGTCAGATAAAATAATATAAGAGCCCCCCCCCCAATAATTGTCAAACTGAAGTATGTTTCCTTTATAACAGTGTTCTGAATGAGAAGGAATACAATGGGCAGCCCACCCCCCCCCCCCCCGCCCCTCCAATATGGAGAATGAATTTCGTTCCGACGGCACTGATCTGTACAGAATATCGAGTCACTTATTGTAAAAAAAATTTGAATAAGGTTATTTCGAAATACTGTCTGAATAGGAATGCATGTAATTCAAAAAAGCCACGAAACTGTGTGGGATTGTTTGAAATCAAAATGCCCCTCTCGCCCCTATTGTCTCGGAAAATTTGAAATGTAAAAGGAAACACACTGTGAATCAGGTGCCTCACGTTCTATAAAGAATATGCCACGCTTTGCGAAGGAGCAAAGAAACCCTTTGTTCTATTTAAAAGTGATCCACCCATTGTTTCAATTGACCAATTGCATTTGATGCAGTTTCCATTGACCAATCAGTAAACAGAAGAAATTCTTAATTCTGGCGCTGGCGCTCAAATTCACGAATTTTTTTGACCTCAAAGGAAAAATGGACAGGCTATAAAAAAACACTAAGGGACTCAATACATTTTTGAAGGGAGAGGTTGAGTGGTACGCTGACATTGCCAATGCTTATTTGCAGGACAGAAAATTGATATTAAAGACTTTTAAAGGTTAGTAGAATGTTTTTTCTTTGTGCACCGGGGAATTTTATTTGTTGTCCTCTCTGTAGGGGGCGGTCTAAAGGTAACGACTGTTTTTAAAACGAAATTGTAATATCCAAGTTTAAGGTCATATTCTTTGAATTAGAAATAAGTGCAAAAGAAAACCTTTAACATGCCTGCTGCCCATTTTGACAGTGTATGAAAGAAGCGACTTCAGTGAAGCAAATTTTTCTTTTGTTAGGCCTAAACAGAAGTCAGAACGCTACTGTAGTCGACGACAGTTTCTATCTCCTTCACGCAATGATATGTGTTGCTCCTTTTTTCCAAGCGACACATGAGCGTATCTATTCTCAATTATGAATCTGCTACTTTTTTGGTTGCTGGTTTAGGCAGCTGTTTGTGCTAAAAATTTTTGTTAGTAGAAATTTGGCAGATGTTTTGATTTACTTCGGAAGGCCATGCCCCATTGTGGAGCAGTTAAAACAATAATTTGCAGCAATTATCTTAAATCAATCCGTATGTAAGTTTTTATTGGCAATGCAGAAGTAATATTCTTCAATTTTTCATCGTTAAAAATAACGACTTGTTTAATTTTTTCCATGTACTTTTAGCGGGAAAGAAAATTTTGATGGAACTAGAGAAACGTAGATAGAATTATAGGTTTTTTTACAAAAATTATCTCCAGTAGAGCTTTTAGCTGGACTTTAATCACTTTTAAGAACAAAGTTTTCCAACATTAACCTTAACCTATGACCTATCTAAAATTAGAAAATTACGAAAAAAATATTTTAGATAGAATTAGCATTAGCAATTGAGGAACTTTAATATAGCCTTTAGATAGTCTCTTGGGGAGCTTTATAACCAAATTGTCTGAAGAATTTACAACTTTAAGCTATGGCGGTTGTGAAGTCAAACCTGTGGAAATGTTTTGATTTGGTTGCCTTGTTTCTATGTTGAAGCCGGGTTTCTAACGGAACCGGAAAACACCGCTCCTTCAACGAACAATGGAACAATAATGACCATGGTGCTTTGCGAGCCTGAGGTTTCCCGAATATTGTTTACATCACTTCAATTTAGATTTCAGAATTTAGTACCTGCAGTTGGCGAAGTTTCTATGATCTTCGAGTGAAAATTTTATAGTATGTTAGAGAGGAAAACCAATTTGAACGCAGCAAAAATGATCTGTTAAATAAGTGGTAGAAATAAGACGTCAAAGTAAATTCCGAACTGGAGAAACATGCAGTGAGTTTGAAGCAAAATTTTTGATGAATTCTTGCACCAAGCAAGTCGAAGCTTCTCGTACGCTGGCCCTAGCCGATTCTCAGGGTAAGGTCTTCAAATACGGTCTTCAACATGTAAACATTCTTTAAGTTTTACGAGTTAAAAGTAAATCGATTTCTTGCATCGCTATGTAATCTTGAATAGCTCCGTAAAGCTTTCTCGGTGACAAAAGTTTTCGGGATCTCCTGGCGGCCATTTACATCCCAATTTTTTTTAGCGCTGTCGCTTATCATCTCTCACAGACTTAAATAACTTTAATTTCTTTATTTACAGATGCCTTGTTCAGAGACACAGAATTTTGTCACTGCTCTTCAAGGAGATTTGGCTCGAGAGCAAAAGCTTTCTGCATCGCTCTCGCCTCTTCTGGCTTCTGATGAGGTAGGAATTTTTTTCGTGTCAAGTCAGGTTCCAATTTTACATAGCCTAACCTCTTGTTTCCTAAATTTTTTGTTTCTCTGTCGCCTAAAGACAGTTTTGCTGTGAATACTAAATAAAATTTACCTAGGGAGTGTTTGCTTTCAGTTTTGTCGAGGAAATAGCCCCGGAATCTGTTATTAGGGACCTTCCCAACTTTTAATTTGTGTTTGAAAATTTTTCGCTTCAGTGGTTTGACCTTTATCCGCAGTACGTGAACAAGCGAAGTGGGCGTGATGGGCATATACGAATCTGGTAGTTTTCAGTTGCTGCAGTGGTTTAGAAATTAGCATATGGTTGACGAAACAATTAATTTTGCTTGAGTTTGTTTGGAAAAGTTTGCATGGTTTTTGCTTTATACAGTGCCTCTGCATCAATTAAGGATGACTAGATCTTCTTGTAAGGGGGAAGCCCTACCCGGTAGGTGGAGGTGTTTTAGTGCAATGTAAAATATTTTCAATTTGAACGGAAACGAAATGATAGACCAGAACCTCCCTGCAATCTTCTATACTGAGTCATATTTTTTTCAGGAATATGTATCGGCGGCACAGAGAGACCAATGTCTGCAGCACCTTCTCAAACTCAGCCTTCATTTTGGTTTCGAGCCAGAAACTTTTGCGTTGGCTGTGAATTACACAGATCGATTCCTTTGCAAAGTGAAGGTACTGCTTGTTTATTTTTAGTGGGCATTATAATCGAAATTTTACCATCTGCGTCACCAACATCAGCTGTTCGATAGTTAATGACGTCAAATATTACTGTTGGGAATCTCTGAACAATGGTAACCCCTCAATAAATATACATTTTCCGCGTTTGCCTAACTGCCGTTTTGTGTTAATAATTGTCGAAAAAAGACATGAAAGAAAATTGGGCGTTAACTTTGGAATTGTTTTCCCTTAAATGGCAGTTGTAAATAAAAACTGCAAGAATCAGTTTTTCCGTTGTTAGAGGTTTACACACAACAATTGTTCTGTAATCTCTTTTCTCCATGGCTACGTGTCTTCTCAAAGCCAGTATGTGTTACACAAAGGCCCTTTGTTCTTACCTAACCTAGGTCACATGATTCTCACCAAAACCTCAGTGGGAAAATTTAATTTTTATCATGGTTCTTTTCAAAGTTTGACCATGTTGTATTTTAATTTCAAATAGTTTCTTGAGTGAACTTCAGATAGTTTTCAGCTAGATAAATTTAAAAAATTCTGTCTGTCTATGTTACTTGTAGGCAAAGTATATAAATGTTACTTGTAAATTATGCCCTCCAAACTGCTCTAGATATATGTATATTAAAGATCAATTTTTGACACATTGTCTGTTCTTATTTATCATAGATAACATTTTTGATTAGACAGGTCTTTTTTGTCAACCGATATTGGATGGTTAAGACTTTCTCTGTGCCTTGCTATAATGGTGTCGTTTTAATTTTCTTTTTCAGGCTCACACAAAGTATTTGCAGTGTATTGGACTTACTAGCTTGTATGTTGCTGCAAAAATGTCGGAAGAGGAGGAAGTAAGTTTGCCATAGTTTCATTGATGTTCAATGAAATGTGATATGAATTTGATATTGATAAAATGTGATATCAATATAAAATTTTGTGAATCGATATATTATGAATAGGAAAACACTTCATATAACTATGTAACTTCTTTATGTGTGCATGCATATCTGTATGGTTATATAAATATATACATGGTTAGCTTAGTATGATCATGCTTTGATACAATTGCAATTTTCATTAAGTATATGCATATGATTTGTAATGAAAATTACTGTAGCGTTTTGTCACAATGTACCAGATGCCATATAGACAGAGCTGTACCTGCTAGCATGCAATTGGTAGATAAATATATATATTAAAAGTTCCAATATTATGTCATTACATGCTACCATAAGGTATAACAATCAGTAAAAGGTCAGATAATTTGACTTGTTAATGTTATGTTCCCACACCTGTTTGTAATTTCCTTTGTTTTGGATGTTAACTTTTACACAAGTTGTTTCTTCCATTACAGTTTGTTCCCATGGCTACAGACTTTGTCAATGTCAGCAGGGCACAGTGTACAGCATCAGATCTGCTACGAATGGAAGGCATCCTGTTGCAGAAGTTGGAATGGAGCCTTTTTGTGCCAACACCTGTTCTTTTTCTTCAAAAGGTTTGTGTTTCCTTAAAGAGTGTTTTCTTACCCTGTCTCGGGTCAAAACTTACAGTTAAGATGGAAGTTTTTAGACTGAATTTTAAATGTATGTATATGATCTATAAATATATATTTATTTCTTTTTTTGCTTTGTAGTTTTGTGACCTGCTACAGCTTTTTGGTTCCCTGTCTTATGAGTTTGCTTCCACTATTGTTCAACATATTCTCCCAAAGATACTTCGACTGCTTTGCCACAGTTCCTTCGCAGAACATAAGGTAAACTTCAACTTATTGTCTTGACATGTTATTTTGCTTTATTTGCAAGTTGCTCTCATGTCTTCATTTTGTCAGAATTCCCATTTCTTGTTGAAGCCATTCCATGATAAACTTAATCAAAATGTCTTCTTTTTCAGGGCTCAACTTTGGCTCTGGCTCTGCTGCAGTATGAGATTTCACCACTTAGTCCCTCACTTTGTTCAGCTCTTGATGATGTTATTAAGATCCTACAGGTAATTGTATGTTTATTATCACTCCTGGTTGCCTTATTGGGTATAGTATGCTATTACATATCTTTATGTTAATAAAGTCTTTAATTTTTGGTTATTGAAAAACTGTTTGCTGATATGGTATTACTTCTTTCAAATAAATATACATTTATTCTCTTCAATCATTCATTTTTACCATTAAATCTTGCTTGCCATTAGTTTTGTGTTCTTTTATACGCCTGATGATTGTTCATGTTCACAAATGAAGCTGAGAGCTCTGCTTATTTCAATCTAACTATATATTTCTTCAAATATTTCCTCAAATATATATATATCAAGTTTTGTAGGATAAAAGTCACAAATGTTTACCATTTTTTTATGTTTAGATTGATTATGGGGCATTTATGCACTGTCTGGGCCTGGTCCAAGATTTTATGGATTGTCAAGCAACATTTCGCAAGAAGAAATTCAAGTCAAGGAAGAGAAGGAAAAGCTCACGCTCAAACAGCTTGCATATTTTGCCAACAATCTACGAAAGCACTGACAATCAAAATGATTATGAAGGAAGTGAGATCAGTGATGATGTTTTTGATGATAGTGCTGCAGAACAGGTATGTTCAGCGGAGATGTTGCTATTTATTGTTAACCCTTTAGGTCATACTAAACAAATTCTGTGCTAGTACGGCAAACAAGGTTTAAAGGCATTTGTTTTCTAGAAAACCTTAAACAATACAAATAAAACGAATGCTCAATACTCCTATAAATATTAGTCAGGTTTTGAAAGAAAAGAAGATCTTGTGGTATTATGAATTTTGCTTGACATTTTGTGGTGATTATACAAATAATAACTAGTATGTGCTATGTTTCTGCTATTTCTCAACAATGTAAATTTTTTATAATATATATTCCAGATGTATATTTCTTTGAAAATGATGTCAGTCTCTTATCTGTTTTTGTAGATGGACGAAGGCTGTGTAGACAATGATCACAATAACAACATGACCCAGAAAAACTGCATGCCTGTCTATGATAGCAGTAATGATTGGCTTGATGACAAACATGAGTTCCCAGACATCTTTGAAACTCTATCTACACCAATCAGGCGAACAAGGAAGTCTGGAAAAGTACGTTTTAACCCAACAGGTCAGACAAGTCATCCAGACAAGCCTCTGTACAGTACAATTGTCAAGACGTCTTGGAGCAGTATTGCATACGTCTATCAGGACCACTCATTTGAGCTTTGCACAGAGACAGTTGCTTTTTAGGCAGTTGAGGTGACAACACTTGATGAGTTTTATAAGTTTTTATAAAAAATATGATCTTAGATTAGCTGGGTACAGGATCGTTTGCAGTTATGTCATTTTATGCATACTGGAGAATAAATGAAATTCTACAAGATTTCTGAAATATGCTCGATAATCCCCTCCACTTAGACAAAAGAAGTATCTTCTCTGTTTTCTAAAGAGCATGAATTGTTTCACAATTTTAAATGTGTGCACTATCAAAATCTTTTTTCTGATAGTTACACAATATTTGAAGTAAATTCACAAGCACAGAAAGATTCTTAACACTGCTGTCGCAATAGAGAAGTTATGTCTCTACCACTCAGTATGCAGATGTTTTGATTATTGCATTTTAACTTTCAAAGTTGTTAACTATATAATTCTTTTAATTGATGTATCATTTAAAGCTATCTCTATGTAAGTTATTGATAAAGTTGAAAAAACCTTGATATGATCCATTAATCACCTATGTGTATTTGTAATATTTTGTCCCTGAATATGGGACCATATTTATAATCTGTGCAATAGAGCCGTGTTAAAATGGCCAGAATTTCTAGATTTTGTTAACTATTGTGAATATGTATTGTTTTGCATGCACTTCAGATTTTTTCCCATGACTGGGTTATCCCCTTGTATCATTTCGCAATACCAGTTGTTTGTTTAACTTGTTTGTTTAACATGTTTGTTTGTTTAGTTTTGCTTGTAAATAAGCTGAATGTATCCAGTGTAAGTATAATTCTGTAAATTTTTAAAAAACCTGGACCAAAAAAATGTAAAAATGTAAATAAAATTGAACAATTTTGAAAAAAAGAACAAAATTCTTTACAACATGAATCAAGTGCTTTTTCTTGTGCTCATCTATATGTTCTGTTTTAAACTTATGGAAGAAAACCAAGGAATTATTGTTTCAAAAACCTGGCTAATGAAAAGTTTTGATTTCCATTGCCAAAATTATTAGGTACTCAAAGCAAAAAAATCATTGCTATAAAATATTGCTTGTTGGCTGCAAATTTTTTCGGCTGGAAATCTTAACTTCTTGTTCTGATCAAGTTTATGATCAGTTTTTCATACCATGGTAACCCTTCAAAGCAGAGCTGTACCTTTTGGAAAGTGAGATCTTGGAACAATTTCTTCCTCAAGATTTTTTTCTCATTTGTGCAGTTGTTCAAACAAATCTAAACTTATTTCCATTTAGATGGGAGATATTGTTTTTTATTCAAAATAACAAATTCAAGCTTGTTCTCGTGAAGCTATAAGGTGAAATTCTTGAAAACTGAAATTCTGGTTTATTCAACTAAGAGGAATGACTGTAGGATTGGAAAATTCTCCTTTTTTAGTCGAAATGTGTTTATTAAAGTTTAAAATCTGCAGATGCTTGAGAAAACTTTCAAAACATATTTAGACTTATTCTAGTAAAGTTATTCGCTGAAGTTCCAAAAATAGGACCCTGAAGGAAAAAAACGGGTTGGAAAATCATATTTAGTCAGAGTTTGTTTTCTCATCATGGTGTTTTTAAGGATTTTTAAGTAGTGGGGCATTACTCAAAAGGGGCCATGCAAACGACAAGAAATTGTACGGCGTGGCCATTTGCGAGCGAGGCGAACAAAAAACGTCTGGCGACTATGCCCTTTAGATTAGCTCAAAATACATTTCAGAATATTTTTGGAGACATTATCTTGCAATTGTTTAAATTTTTTTAAAAATTTTAGGCAAAATTTTGCTACCTCTATTAATTGCCCTCTTAAACTGGAAACCTTGAAAGGTCTCCTAATCCTCAGGGCCCTAGGGCGATTTGCAATTGCCCCATCTTTCGGTGACCCTATTAGTGAGTTTTTAGTTTTGGTATTGCTAAAACCAGTTCGTATTGCAACACTTTAGAACATTGTCCCAAAAGGTCACCCTTACTATCTTTGCTCATTTCGTATAGCACCTAAGTATTTAAAGGGAAAATTTTGTTTATGCCGTTCGCAAAAAGGGCAATTTGGTAAGCTGCAAAGGAGCATTTTACCTAAAGTTTTGAAAAATTAGGGGGGGGTTGTGCCCCCTACGCCTATGAGGCAAGAAGACGGAACCTTTCAGGAATTGGACAAAGTTGACAAAACTATTGTTAAAACACAACAGGCAGTACGTTTGTGAGTTTTTTGTCACGTTTCAAGTGTTAGTGTGCCCGGGCTCAATTTCACCAAAACACCTCGTTGATATATTGACCAGCAAATTCGCAATATGTTCGTTCTTTTGAAAGGGCCCCACACTGGTCTAGGCATTTGAGAAAAAAGGAAAATTGCGACAGTCCCCTACCACTAAGTATGTAAAAAAATGCCCTGGGTGCTCTACTATACGAAACAGGTCTAGCAAACGTATTCAAGCATCTTCCTGAAAAATTAAAAAGTCAAAATTCCACAAAATATAGTACTTGTTCTAAATACAATGAAAATAAAGGATTATGGTTGGCAAATTTTTTTTAGATCAAATTATTTTTTGGGTATTTACTAATTGGAGATTCTGAGGTTCAAAGAATGTCAAAACTTATTTCCCTGAAGATAAACGTTCCAAAGGCCGAAAAACTGAGCCATTGATTGTCCGCTATAAATAACAGAACTGAGAAAGATTCAAACTAAACAACTCGCAAAGTTTTCTACCGAGAAAAGTTCGCTTTCCCATTTCCAGTCAATCGATGCAAAGATTCATCACGATTAACTGTTTCTACACTATTTTATTTCTTTCTACACTATTTTCTGATGTAAAAAAATAGAATCTGCGCATCACGAAATAAAACTTACTTGCGAAGAGCGAAATATCAAAAGCTTTATCTTCGGTACCCAATAGCCCGAAGGGTCTTGATTCGCGGGGGGGGGGGGGGGGGCGTCTATTTGGGACGAAACGGAAAAGAAAATGGCTTTCGGTGCAAAAAATATTTCAAGGAGTGGGGAATTTAGGTATCTGGTGAACGAAATAAAATTCCAAGATCAAAATTTTTGTGAGATTTTTGTGTGAGGCCAGGTGAAAGAGGCTTTTTGCAAAGAGGCTGTTTCTGGTTCCACTGCATGTCTGTTTAGCGGCCAGCTAATAAATTAGCCAAACATCCATTGTCAAAATATCTTCAAGAAATTCACTGCCTGCTGACTGCCAAACAAATGTTAGCCGTTCAATAGTTTCAAAAGATCTCGTTCCTTTTTATCAAAACAAATTAAAATATTCTAAGTTAAAAGGATGTTCTCCTGTCAGAAAAGCAAATTTTATCATCAGCTAATTTCTGATTGGCCAGTTTGGTTATTATGGAAGTGAAAAAATTTATTTTCGAAAAAATTTACTAGAAATTTGATCAGCATTAGATGGTAGGAGCATTTTCGAAGAATTGTCAATCGCAGTTAGGGAAGTTGACGTCAAATGATCTGGTACATTGAAGCAGAACAAACAAAAAACCGTGTTGATGAGAGGTGGAAATGTGACGTCAAAAAAGATGCGAAGGAGCTTCAATGCAGACAGTGCAAAGTGAACGCGTATGGCAGAAGGCAGATACCAATGAGATTGGCAGATACAGATACCCGTTCGAAATAAAGACAGGTAGGAGGCTGAAGAAAAATGGTGTCTCTGGAAATTGTAAAAATTCACAATGCAGGTTATAGTGCAAAGCATTATTCGGGTCAAGCACTGAGATTTAATGGTGATGATCGAGTTTCTCTAAACAATTCTTATGTTATCAAATACTGATGAAGATGCAAATTGGGAAATAATCTACATGATATCAACTTTTTGCACTTATATTTAATACAATTCCCAACCTGTTTGCCATATTGTTTTACTAAAACAAAGTATAAAGGACAACAGGAATTCATAAATTATGCAATCTTATTCAGAGATAATATTGATAATTGTGCAACATCACAATGAAATGAAATTATAAATACTACAATAAAAGTGAAAAAAATCCACAATTTGATGTACAATTATGACATATGACAGCAACCTATTCACAAAAAATCACATTAAACGAGTAGATATAGACGTAGCGAAAAGCTAAAGAAAAACACCAGTTAACATTCGCCATTCCACGAGACGCCATAACTTTAAGTCAAAATTCTCTAGTCTACCTTCTTGCACTCTCCCTTTTTGAGCTCATCTGGGATGCTCTCCTTTAATGGGGTCAACCCAAGAAGCATAATATGGCGATCATAGCATTTGCTGTTTCGGAACATGTTGTCCGTCCCGTGAAATCTGTCGAGCACACCAAGAACACCAAAGTTGTTTGTGAACCTAAGAGGAAAATTCATAAAAACTTTAAATGAAAAGCAAAAAACAAAGGTCGATAATTTTTGGCCAATTCAATGTTTACCTATTTCATTGAAATTCATAAAGTGAAAAAAGAAATTGGGCAAATCTGAAAGTGTAGAACAGCCAGCAATTCAATGCAAAGTGTAAGCAGGGTCACATATATGGCTCTTGAGATGAGAGAAACGACGTAAAAGTGAAATAAGAATGATGCATTCAGCAAAAGATATCGTGGCTGCAAAAAATTACTTTTCGTTCTTAGAAAATATTAAAGGAGAGGAAAATTTTCTGAGAAGTGAATGAGAGGATGCTTGGACACAAATTTTTAGAAATTTTCAGCCTTCCTTAACTGATAATTTCAACTGGATTGCATTTATCTTAATCGTCTCTTTTTTAATGGGACATGGGATCATTTTTCTGCCAACACTGAAAATTTTCTTGGAACCTAATTCGTAGGTTCCAATACTTTTTGGAGCACTGGTGAACATGAAAGACAAAAAAATTCTAGCGAACTCACTTCAAGTGATGGTAGTCGTGTGCCTCAGGCGATGGCAAAAAGGGCAAATGAAAACCGCAGTGGGAAATGTTCGTTGACATTATTGCCAACACGAACCAAAGCCACGTGGTAGCGATATGGGATCCCATGATGAGTGGGCCTAGAACAATTGGAGCCAGGTTCGATACAAGGTGCTCCAAGGGGTGCGCGTAGATGGCAATTATTGCAATTGGAGCGGTCCACTCATGGTGGGTCTTGTGGATATGCTTGTAGAGGCGGGGGTGATGTCCCAATCTGAAAAAAGAAAACATATAAGCAAGGTTTCCAAGCAAAATTACACAACAGCCTCAAATCGGTTTTTCAGAAATTTACAATCTCTTCAAAAGATTCATAACAACGGCAGTGAATTAGAAAGACGGAGGGGGATATATGCCTGATGAAAGTGATAGAAAAAATCATCTGATGGCAGCTGAATAAATAGATGGTCTCACAGTTAGATTTAAAATGGCTGATGACTAACAGCCCCTATTGGGGTATTTTGGAAGGCATGATAATTTAAACAACGGTGTTTTTGGCCATGTTAAACTTCTGCTCCCCTCTCGGGCTCCCAAAAGTCCTCAATTCTCCTATATAGACCATTAAGTAAGGCAATCGTAAACCGCGAGGATACATTATATACAGAATAAATCAAAAGACACAATTCATAAAACAAAGCTTAAAACTATAGCCGGGCAGATAATTTTAAACTTTTAAAGAAAAAGAAAAGAAAAATATGAATAGAAAAAACCTAAAGGTAAACATAAACATCAAATTTGCATCAATTAACCGCCATTGTTAATTGCTTCGAAACATGAGCTAACCTGTGGGAATAATAGAAGCCAAACTCTTCCACCAATACGAACACGGATATCTCCAAGAGAACCCATTGAAATGTTGGAAGCTCCTCCGCAGTGAACCCACAGCCTCTCCATTTGACCAATGGATAGGTCACGAGGGTGAGAAGAAATCCAACCACAAACTGATTGAAAAGGCAAACTTTAACAGCTTTCTTTACTTTGCTCCATTCGATCTAGAAAACGATACTCAAAATCACTGAAGATGAATTTAGTCCAAACTAGGAAGATGACTTGCCAGCAAATCAACAACACCTTAGGTATTGATACAAAATGTTACAAAAACCCTACATAAAATCAAGCAAACTACGTCATATTTTAACGTGACCAGTTCCAAACTAGAAAATGTAACTTGAAGAATGTATACCTGAAACGTATACCTGTATACCTATATTTCTGAAACGTTATGTTTGCGTTACACTGAAAAATGATGATGAAGATCTCATTGTGCAACAGAAGATAGACCATAACTAAATCGAGCTTTAAGTGTGTTTGCACTTACTGGCTTGTCGTCTTGCACTCTATACTTCATTAAGAAACTAGGCTTGCCAGTTACTGCAATCAGGGACAGTATTCCACCAAACACCCAGAAAACAATTGTTGGAATAACCAGAGACCCTTAAAAATAAACAAATTATTCTTCCAATATAATTTGAAAAACAAAATGTCTCAATATAAAACAAACTGATTTACAATTGGGTTTTATCGTGTGAAATGTGATGGATTAAAATTTCATCTTTTATAACTTCCTGAATAATAGAATTTGACCAACTGCGGCATAACTTGGTCTCTAACTTGATGGATAAGTAATTTCACACAAAAATATGGCTTCTGTAAATACATCCAAAAATGCTATCAAATCGTTATTTTGTGAAGTTGAATAGTAATATGATTAAGGTCTTTCACGTATAAGCATATTCTTTAATCCTATTTTGAACACCAGGTTCTGAAATTGGCCCCCACTCAAAAGGAACCGGCTACTACTATTCTGTCCGATTGTGAATATCTTCGAATTCGTACTAAGATTGTTTTCTTTCTTTATTTTAAGTTGGTAAACTATTATAGCTATGCATATTCAAGCTAATTGAAACCAACTAATTCAAATTACCAACGCAAAATATCATGTAAATCAAATTTAACCGATGTTGCATACATTTTCCTTGCAAAGATTACAAATATAATTGAACGATGTAAATTTTGAGATTTTTTCTGGAATATTTTCAAAGTACTTTATCTCATTTGGAACTGAGTTCCATATTTGCCTTCATCATATTTTGCAATGTGGCTCCGCTGTTTTGAATTAGGAGTTTCTTAAGTAATATGGGCATTCATTTATGGAAAATATTTCATCCATAAAAAGTGGATTCAAACCGTTAAATGCTTTATAAATTTCTATCGCAAGATATTGTAAATTTTTCTTATGAGAAGTTACTGTTTTATTCTTTATTAAAAGTTGTTCAAAAGTTGATTCATAATCATCATGAGCTTTAAAAGTTATAAGCTTGCTTTTATAGCCATTGAGCACCAAAAAAATCAATCAACCCATTTATTAAGAATAGCTGCTTCCGATTCTAATTCGTCGGTTAGTATCTGAGAATAGTCCAAGCTGTAAGGTAAATTTAATTCTCTTAACAGGATAATACAACTTTTCATTATCAAATTTGAAAAACGCCCAAGATTTCACAGCAAGGATTGCTGGCGAATAACTATTTGCCAATTATAATCTGCTCCACTAAAAAAACTGATAACGATGTGTGGACATCTATTATGGTAAAGGTCTCCTAATAAGTGGCTTCTGTTATTAATTTAAAAAAGGAAGTTATAGAGACAGAGCATACAACCTTACCAAAAGAGGAAAAAAGAAAATCATTTTTTCCAAACAGGCAGTAGAAGTCGTTCCACTTGTCCTGCCAAAAACTCTTTGACGCACCCCAAAAGTTCTCAAAATGCCTAAAAATCAATTTAAAAATCTTCAATACAAGAAAGGATGAAATTTAAAAAAAAGCAAATAGCAGTATCCTTGAAAACCTATTGCAGCAATTATTTCTGGAAATTTCAGCAATTAAAATATCACATTTAGGGCTCTCTCCTGACACATTTCAATTCTAAACTGACTTACTTTATTCTGCTATTAAGATGAAGTTCAATTTGGAAGGTGTTATTGACTGATAAGGCTTGCTAATGGGGAATAGATTTGACTTTTACTAGAAAAAGCTATGTTTCTAGCCAACAAAAATAAAATTATACTCTTGTTCTTACTACTAATAGAAGCTCTTAAACCAATGATCTTGACAACCCTGTGCACATATTCAAAATACAACTAAACTTGCGGCTTAAACGATCCAAGAATAAAGCAAAAATTATACAATGTTACAATCTCCACATACCAAGTTATGGAATTTCTTGCAGATGCAAAAATGACCAGCACAGTTCCAAGCACAAAGGCTGTTTTTTTAAGGGCTGCAACTAAGTCGAGTTTCCTCTGAAGCAAAACATTGAAGAAATATATCAAGATGGTCCATAAAGAAAATCATCAAATAAAATTGCCACAATTTATTTCATTTTTGCCGAAATATCTCATTTGCATATCCAGTGAATGAATGTGGCAAAGCATAAATTCAAAATAATTACTTAAAGAAGGTTGTATATGGAGCTTAACTTGCAAGGAGAATAATCATGAAAATTATGTTGCAGTCACAAAATTATATCAGTGATAATAACTAAGGTAACTGGAAAGAAATAACAAGGTAGGGAGATTGTGAAGAAGGTTGCAATTAAGAAAGAGAAAGAGAAAAAACAAGGTAAGAACGAAACACGCAGAGACCCTAATGCTTACTGCATAAAAATAAAGACATTATATTAGCCACCATAGCCAACTAATTCTGACACCTATCATTCCTAGAAAGATTCCTCATTACCTAAACGTAAATGGATAAACAATATACAGATAACAAAACACTCACCACAGGTTCACCATCCTCTGCAGATCTGGGCTTTGCCCAGTCTGGAAGTTGAGAATCAGCAACAGGCTCTGGCAAAGACATTTATGATTCCTCTGTTGACAACCTCTCTATGGAAAAAATGTTACTGAGGTAGTATTGTGTATCAGTGAGAAGGGGCCTAGTCCTTATGGTTTTGACAACATAAGAGAATTAAGATACTTAGCATGAGAATAGGAGAGAAAATATGCTCCCTTCCTAATACTTTACACACAATATCTTTACACTTGGCAAAGAAGGAGCACTTTGTGTAAGTAGCAAGACATTTGGCTTGGAATTTAAAACATGACAGGGTGGCTCAATTGGTAGAGCATTGGCATACAGAGATGCAGATTGTGGATCGCTCTGGTAGGGTCACTCACTCTGCATAGGGTTTAAGTAAATCCTTATTTGTCTACACAAAGTCAATATGAATATCAATTTTTGCCATCATCATGATCATTCTCTTGAACATCCTCTTGATAAACAAAAGGATGGAGTTCCTTCTGGGGGTAGCGCTTATCAATTGAAGATTGTAGTAATCAAGTTTTTGATGTTTTAGTGTGCACTTATTACATCCTCGAAATGGTTTTCTGAATAGCAGCCAGCCATTCTCTTATAACTTAACTGTAATCAAACATCAAAGCAAACAGCTGGAAACTACCTGGGGCAGGGAGGGACTGCTTATCTGCAGCCTGAAGGGCCCCATCAGTAAGGGTTTTTGTAGACTCCTTCCTCTGTTCTACAAAATCATTAAAAATTTCACTCCAGTAATACAAAGGATCCAATCCCGCCATCTCAAAAGTTACATTAATCCCTTTGCAACCACAATGTCGCTGGACAGATAAACGCCAAAATAGAAAAAACCAAATCCAGTTTCCATCTTCACTGCTTATCTGAATGGAATGCACTTGATCCTGAGACTAGACTTGCACCGTCTGTCATTGTTTTTAAAGAAGAAACTTTTATGAAAAATCCACCCTAAGATCTACCCTTGACATTCATGACTCAACAGGAGGTCTATCACATCTCACTGAACACATAGTTGGTCATGGCAAATTAAATTTTCACAAATTCAAGCACAACTTTCAGGATAGCATAAACACAATGTGCCTTCCAAACAATTGTATAGATGATACAGAAGTCCAGTCTTTGTCGTCTAATGCGTGCGATCGCACGCGCACGCATCAGCACACGCATGGCACCAATAATGCGAGCGATTGATCGCACACATGAGTTGTATATTTGACCGTCGTTTTTGACTTGAATAAAATTGTTTTCTTCAACGAAACATTGGAAGTTTTGTTTTTCATAAGCTCAGCAACATCGGCTAAATCTTTAAATAGTGCCTATTTTGCTCTCTATCGTGGCTTATCGCTTTGCTTTGTTCAAGTTCTCCCGGAAACATGGCGGTCGCCAGGTAGTGTCCAAAACTTTTACCTTCCCGTTTTTGCCTTTATCGGGGTAAATATCAATGAAATTGCTCAAAAGAAAATGGGCTTCTTTTATCATGGATGCGAGAGGCAGGCGAAGAATAGACCCGCAAAAAGAAGATTTTCCGACAATCAAGGTTAATATCAATCTAGTGATGGAAAATTCATAAAAGTGGCGAGAAATTTAGATTTTCCGACAAAAATTTTATAAGAGCATTTATTTTTTCAAAATTTTGTACATAACTTCACGTAGGTCACGTGTCATAAATCATACTACTCGAAGATTTTTCTTGTCTTTTTTCTGAAAAAAGGCATTTTAAAGTCCTATACCTTATTGAAAGAGATTGCCAATCTGATTCAGAACAACAGAAGAGATCACCATATTCAGCTTTAAAATCTTTTCTCTCAAAATGTAACATTTGGATTTAAATATACAACCATGTAAATTTCCGATAAGATCGGAAGTATTCCGACAAAACAGCAGTTTAGCTTTACAGAATTCATTTCTTTATAAGGCCCCACCCCTTGAACCCCCTTTATCTACGTCACTGTCTCAATCAATATTTCCCTGTAGTTGTCCTGTAATGCCGAATGTTCTCGGAATGAACACAGCAGAAAGACTCAAACTCTCTGCAAATTGCCCAAAGGCCTCAAGGTGTAGGGGGCCTTATAAAGTAATGAATTCTGTTTTGAAATAAAATTGGTTAAAAGTAAGTGTAAAGACAACTGGATAAACAAAATTATGCCCATAAACAGTAAAACATTTTAAGCAAATGAACGAATTTAAGATAGTTTAAAGGGCGTGGTCGCAAAATTTTTCTGGGCTTCGCTCGCAGGGGCCTTATTCTCCCCTTTTGCCTCAGGGCCTCCAATTCTCTAGGCGGCCCTGCTTGCAAGTTTGGAACCGTGAGAAAACGGTCGCGGTTCGCCCTTTCGTTTACGCTAGCACTCTGGAACCGAGCTAATTGTGCTCTGCCATCCGGAATGGTTTTGATCCTGTTACGAAAGAGAACGAACTTTGTACTGTCGCGGTTCCGTTTTTGAACAGGACTGTGTAAACGGGGTCCGAAGTAGCCTGATTTTTAAGAGTGTGAATCGCACGCATTCAAGAACGCACGCTTTTCTTTGTATTTTATTTTGTTCTTCCTTTAGGTCGCATATTTAATTTCTAAGTTTTGATTTATTATCTGTGTCCATATGGTCCCATGGGAGTCATAGCCTTCTGCTCCCTGGGGTATCATCAAAGTAATACTGTATATAGTTGTAAAGTAATTTTATTAAATGTAGCATAGCTTGTAATTTTGTATTGTAATCTTTTAGTGGATATAAAAATAGAGTGCCTTGAACTAAAGGATCCCTTTCTTGTGAAAATTATTTTGCTAGGGGGTGTTAAAACCCCTTAACTTTAAGAGAAAATTATAAATTAAAAAAAGGGGAAAATTATAAACTAAAGGATCCCTTAACTTTTTTAACCTTTATTAGGCTCTTAGTTTAGAGTTATCAATGAATTCTGTAACAAAATCGTAGTTTTGCTACTAAGCAATTGATAAATTTAAAGTCCCTAATATCTGAACAGCTATGAGAATTAATCTGGGGCATAGCTAGCAGGCGGTTAGGGGATGCAACATCCCCCAAATTCTTCATGAGTTTGTTGGTCAATTTTTAGCTGATGCAAAAATTCTGTGGCTTGTCAGTAAAATCACCTATCGTTAGGTGAAATAGCACCTTAAATTATCTTAGTTTATCTATGTCTTTTTCTGTAAATTTTACTACTCATGACCTTTCACCCCCAAGGTCAAGCTACCCCACTGGATTTAATATTAAGATTTAAAAAAATTGAGCCCCCCTTTACAACTTAAATGAAAATCCAATTCATGTAACATTTTCTTATGATTTTTGATAGAATTGTCTATCAACTAAAACTTAAGAGGATGGTAAAAATGTGAACAGGTATTATGTCAAGAGAAGTCTTCATTGTCAAGCATCTTACTATGAACTTTCAACCAGAAAGTTCAGACTGAATAGTCTATCAGAAAATTTTGAAAACGCTAAGCCTACAGAGGTTCACTCAGCTCTATTACAAATCTATAGTTTTAATAAGATAAATATAAGGAAAAAATAGTGGTAACAGTTCAGGACCAGCTAATCAGGCTTGAATTACCCCAAAAATGCAAAGTGAGCTCATCAAAAAGTCAAATTTTGTCAAGGCCAGATGTGCCAATTTTCTTTTAAAGAGCTCTATAAAAAAGTTGATCTTGGGTGCACCTTTTATACACTCTCCAGTTCCTTCAAAAGGACCCTTCCTAAATGATAAATACTATGAAGACAAGATAAATACTATAAATGCAAATTGAAACTGTGGTAGTACTCCATGAGATCTTAAGAGAGCACCTGAAACAAACTACAGGTATTTATTTGTGTTTTGTCACCTTAAATCCATCTACATGATCACACACATGTTGTGAACATAATAATACATTGTATGAGAGTCTTTGACAACAAATGTTTGATAGTGTTTGTGAACTTAGACAAAGCCCAACATGTATGAACGTGTTAAAATTTTGATTTACATGTCAGTTCTTCCCAACAAATGCTCAACTTGCCAGAGTAGTCAACAAACCTAAAGCACCTACAGGATCCTCTTGGAAATTTGTAAACAAAAAGCAAAAAGTGGTTTGTGTTTGGACTTGTTCAAATCAAATAAAATGGAAAATAGATTTGGAACAAACCAAGAACTTCCCTTTAACTGCTTTTCAGTTGAGATTATGCTTATAGCTACAAAAACATAATGGCTTTGAAAGTGTCAGTTTCATAGCCTCCATAATTGAACAATATAATTTACTTTAAATAGCGTCATACAAATGTTTAAGATTATTGCACTGTAAGGCACAGCAAGATTTTCACAATGAATACATGAATGTAAATAAATGTTCTTAAAATATTATATAAATATTAATATTATATAAAATATAAATATTAAAATAAGACTTTGGGTGCACCAACAGCCCTGTACCTCAAGTGCTGGTTTGCAAAAATAACCTGAAATTGGTGGGTGTGCCGGCACCATCAATTTTTCTGGTATATAACCAAGTCCAGGGATGCCAAAATGACCAAAGGACAAGGGGGCAAGCTTGAGTAAAATAACCCCTAGCTTCTACTAATTCCTTCTACTAACTGCCATTTTATTTCGATCTTCTGTAGGCATCTTAAAAATTGGCTAACTTTTGGCATAAAGATTTATTTTGTAAGTTTGGAGAAATGTCGTCATGAATTAAGCACTAAAGTCAGAATTTCATATGAATCTAAATTGGGCGGTTTAAAAGGTACTCTAGTCAAAAGGGAACTCTGCAACCAATATTTGGGCGGGAACGTCAAATTTCAATGTAGTATATCAAAACACAACAAATATCAAAACAACAGCGACCAGTCCACAAGTTACAGAGTTTTTCCAAAAACCAACCCTTTTCGTTTAAGGAAAAACTGAATCATTTTATATAATATTTGATGCTGCTTAGAGAAGTAAGGATTCTTTGAATAAACGCCAAATATGCGACCATGGGTCAAAGTCCACACCTGTTGCGTTGGTTTGTTCTAGCAATTTCTTATGCTTCCTTGAATTGCACCGCTTTTATAAAGCTTAGAATGAACAAAAATTACTATAAAAGCTAATAATTGCATTTCTCTATACTTAATAATGAACGCAAAAACTCATTTCTTACCTCAACAAGACGGAATTCTCAACCCACCAGCAGGTAATGCAGAATGCAGAGATTGATTTGTTTTGAAGAAAACCTCGTTTGGAAACCGAAATGGGACAATGAAGGAGGCCACAAGATCCGCTGGGAGTGCCTGGGACCTTCGCAAACAACGCCATTGGAACGAAAGTCATATTGGGGGCTGCCCATTTAATGCTTCCCATTAAGTACACTATAATAAGGAAAGTTAAAACAGTTTGACAATTATTGAGGAGGATACAGAATTTACTAATAACATAGGCGTGAAATAATTCCTGTAGGTGTGGTAATAAGAGTTAAACTTTCGCTCGAGTGGAGATTTGCTAACGACAGCAGCAATTTACCAACATACCATTGTGTCAGGGGGCTGGTGACAGACTTAAAGTCCCTTATCGTGACGGCCCTAGCCTATTCCCCAAATCAGAGTTATGATAAAAAGATGCCATGTCCACCCGCTGCCCCCTAATTGGTGCGAACGTATAATTCTGTAAGCATAAAAATACAAAAGGTGTGTGTTTTGTGAAAATAACATGATTTCAATTTTTGATAAAATGTCTCAGCTACTTTTGCAGACATTCCAGTTGTGCGATACCCGGAAAATTACTTGTACATTTCAAAAGACATTGAGATGAAGCGTCAGTACGGTCACAGACAGACGAGGTCGAGGGGCTTTCTTCAATCATGTTGCCGCCCTACTCCAAATACTGGATTTTCATTAACCCTCAACTCTATTTGTTGCTTTGTTATATTTGGTTGGGAATACCCACTGTTAAATGGGAAAGTGCTGTATTTCGACATTACTCACATTTCACATTTCAAACTGCAAAAATGAGACAGCCATCTTCAATTACATTCGAATGTATTTTCTAAAGTATAAATTCATCCCTCTGGTTGAAAACTACTAAAAGTGGTATATTTACGAAGATCCTAACACGAGCCTTGATCATCCTCAGTCATGGACGCGTCATCAGGAATACTGGCCTATATATTGCATGATAATCGACGATATCTATGCCTTAGTGACTTTGACTTTTCATGATTGATTCAACTCTAGGGGGTAACAGCCCCCAGGATCCCAACCCCTGCCTCATTTGGTTATGCATTTATACGTACATTGGGTTCAAGAATGAACAAAATATTTATCAAAGTTGTCGCCAGAGTTAAGAAGAGATAACACAGAACAAGAACATCATGTGATATTTTTGCTTGAATAATCCGGATGCCTATGGACTAGAAAAGGATGACTTAACTTAAAGCATGCGAGCTTACATCGATTATACCGTGTGAATGATATTAGCCTTTGAGCCGTTTGTTGTTCCTTTGAAAAGGATATAGGTTAGCGGATCATATAATTTGTACATTTGATATACAGACTACGAATCAAATTTACATGCAACTAAAAACACGAGCTAACTAAACTACTTTAAATATAAACGGTCGCATGTCGATCTTACTTTTATTTATTGCAACAAAACTTTCAACAACGTTGATGAATGAAATGCCTTGAGTATGATCATTGGCTTTTCAAAATCACCGGCACTTCCAACACCATGGGAAATCAATGTACAGATTTCTTGGACGGATTATACAGCCCCCTTTTCCAACTTAATTTCTTTGATGATAATTCTGATCATTGCTTTTAGCGGAGGGACAATTCACTCTTACAGATAGCGAACGAGATTTCCATCAAAACAAAAGGATTTCTAAGGATATTTTGATAAAACGAAAGGACTTTCAACAAAGGTGTACGAGATTTCCATGGAACGCTTTACCCCTCACTTCAAACCAAAATGTTGGGCTAGTTCAGACAGCAAGAAGTTTGGATTGAAGGTTGATTGGAACAGAAAAGTTAGGTTAGCAGGCTGATTCAAATGAATTTCTGCTTATAAGACAGGCCCGTGGGAACCGGGGGTCTGGTGGGGGGGGCTGGAGCTTCAAATAATTGTCAAACTGCAGTATGTTTCCTTCATAACAGGTAATGAATGAGACCCCCCCCCCCCCCAATATGAATTTCGTTAAAGAATGATACCACAGGGTTTAACGGTAAGAAGCCATGACGTAATAAATTTCGTACCTACTGTTGAAAGTAAAACTATAATCTTCATACTCGATATAAAGCAATCTCAGAAAAATATAAATCTGTTTAAAAGCATACATGTCGTATTTTGAAATGCTAGGGACTAATATCAACTTAATTATACACGTAAGTAGTGCGTTTCGAGGTACAAAAAATCCATCATACACAAAATTTCAACTCAACTGCTAATGACAATATATATTTTTAAATCTTTATATACGATTTGAATGTAGTTGTAATTTACATTAGATATACGAAAATACAAAAAATAATTGAAAATGTAAACAAGAACTAACCGCCGAAATGCAAAAACGAGCATGTCTATGCGCCTATCATCTGTGATGTGAAAAAGAATAAAAATATATTTTGCAACACTTAACATTAAAAGCATTGGCTTTACCTGTAGATTAAAAGGAACCAAAGTCAAGAGCTTTCAACCTGATGTTGCTTTGAGTTTCCATCACTCGCAATATTACGACTGCATGTATTTGGGGCTGAGTATTTTCACAAGGTTAACGAATGTGGAAGGCGGCATTAACATCGCTTTTCCCCACACCAGAATCTTGGTAGGGGCAATCAGAGGAAACAAAAAGGGTTTATCCCCGTTTGTTCTAACGACAACATTGCTTGTTAAACAGCAAACAAAGTAAATCCGCTACGAAATATACTCGGACCTAACACTTTAACCAAGAAAGTTAACTCGACAAAAAATTTAAATGCATTGCATGATCTAATACCCTATTTTCTAATTTCTAAAAATTCGCATTCATGAGCAAATATTGCATAAAATCTACCCTCCCTACAAAACACGTTATCTTGAATTACCTTCATAACACGGTTCGCACCTTCGTTTATAATTTCCAAATTTGCTTACTTGAAATTAGCATAGTCACCGAATGCATTCAGATATTCTTCAACGGAGTTGTAAACAAACCTATACTGGTCCTACAAACAAAGAAAAAAACATGTTGAGTTTCAATCACTAACTTTAACATGAAATAATGAATAAAAGAACCTTGATATCTGTCAGTGCTTTACTAAACTTTTTATCATTGTTGAACCTTGAAGCCGGTGTCATATGCATTTCGCTCCGGGTACACAAACGCATGACAATTTTGGTTACGCAAAATCGTACCTAAGCACTTAAACAATAGGGTACCAAAACGAACTTGGAATTTCGCATGCAAAACGGTCCCGATACACAGACGCATGACAATTTTGCTTATACAAAAACGTACCCAAGCTTTTAAAAAACAGGGAACCGAAACGAATGGTGGAATTTAGCATGCGAACCGGTCTGGGAACACAAATGCTCTGGTTCATATTTTTCAGAATATAAAGAACAATCGAACTTTTTCTAACAACAGGGTACTAACAAGAAGCGGTACTGTAAGTTCAACATTAATGGCGACTCCACAGTTTTCTTGATTGAAAAGTGTGAAATTTTAAACTCAAAAAGCATTGTGTTCAATTTGTTAATTATGACGTGTCATAATATAACACTACGATGAAATTACACTTTTGCATAGGGTACCAAAACGCATATTACACCGGAAATGTCTACATGTCTATAAACAACAGAGTTCTTAAGTGATGACGTCACAAAAACCTATCACGAAGTGTTGAATTTGGATCCCATAAACTGACAGAACATCATTAAATACCTCTAAGTGTGCAAAATCAGTCAAACGTGTTATCCATTGGCAGAAGTACGGCCACATAAGCATATGCTCGTTCCCCATCAAACCCATGATATTTGGTCTCTCTTCTTACTTTATAAACTGAGCCAAAACGACAGAATCTGTTAGAAAGCTTCAAACTTTCATAGGCCATATCTCACCCGATTTTGACACACTTAACTAATTTTGGACATTTAAAACAATTGTGTGGTGTTCTTTTATGTTATGTGGTCAAAATTCTCAAAATATATTTCCTTGACGTCACACTTAAGAACTCTATAAACGTCTGCCAACATCATGCTAAATGCCACTGATTATTTTCAACAACAACAACATATCATTCTCAGCATTGTCATGCAGTAAATATCAAACTAACGCTCTTTTGCGTTTTTCAGATTTAAAAGTAATAAATGAGGGTTACTCTTCAAGATGTAAAAGCAAACCAGAGGATACATTTTTGGCAATTTAAAGAGAAACCCGTTGGTGCTGAAAAATGAAAATTTGCAATTTGAGTAATAAACATTTAAAATGCATAGATTAAAAAAAGGATTAAAATTATAATTGAACATACCAAAGTCTTAACAACATGGGCTCTCTGTATTCGCATAGCTTTGATTGCTTGAAACACGTCAACGACCTGTTCAACTTTCACTCTCTCAATGGCAGCATTCAACGCGGCAAATGTTCCGCTTCTTCCTATTCCATCGCTGCAAAGAATTGCAAAAATATTTAATTATGTGTTAGCTCATTAGGAAAAAATTTTTTATCCGAAGAAGTATGGATTAAAATCCAATAGACACATGGGGTCGAGATCGTTTGGAAGATTCATGCATCCAAAATAACAACCACGAAGAGCGACAAGGTGGGGGGAGAGGGGGGTGGGCACTGAAATCTAAGCTCTTAGCATTTTTCACAACAGATGGCATATCTGTGAAATTAAATAAGGCTTTTTAAACAAAGCTCAGCTCGTGGTATCAACAATGACACTTGAAAACTAAAGCCTTGTCACTGAACTGGACAGAAAGATACCTTTCGTAACACCAACGCTGTTTGGTCGTTTACGAGCTGTTACAAAAACATGGTTGTACACAGTGAAGTTGCCATAGACCTTGGAAGTTTTCCAATTTCACCGCGGACTACAGACACCTTTACCTAGCACTTTACTATCTAGCTGGCTTTCAGCTACAGAAAATCGCCACTTCACATTAAAACCCAGACCTTAGAAATTGCACCAATGATATTTATAAAATCTTGTCGTTTCAAAGGACGCTGACTGTTTTCTGTTGGCAATTAAAAAATCTTGCGCTTTTAACAGAATTTCATGCGGACATGATTCTCTAGTTAGCAGGCATCGTAAGACGTATTACCTGCAAATTATAGTCACAGGGCCATTCCCAGACTGTTGCTGCCATCTCTCTAGCTGATTTATCAAGTGAATGATTGACGAACAATTTGCTGGCACTTTAGTTTCTGTCCAACCAAAAAACTGGAACATTTTCACCATCATAGGATAATCTGGGTTCTAGAGAAAATTCTAGACTGTTACATAGTTCGCAGAGAAACCATCAATGTTAAAGTGAAATAAAAAACATTGAACAGTTGGAGATGCCAGTATAGAGGGACATGGCTTTCAAATCGATCAGCAGCTGTTTAAGATAAAGTTGCTAAGGGCCGATTTACTATTCAAAATCACAGCTAAAATACGTCTATAGGAAGATAGTGAATACAATATCTGCATATAAACAACTTCAGGTTTAGTTTCAAAGCTTTTGTAAATATCTTGATAGGTCATATCACATAGCCTTTCATAATACAAAACTTCAAGGTGAAACGAAAAATGGGAGACATTACGCATCATAGAAAATAACCTTTCTTCTGATACCACGTAGAGAATAAATAAACCTCACAAGTCAGATGATGCCCAAATAATAAAAGTTGATTTAGGTCCAGATGCAGGCCAAGAACGACTTGCGTTGAACAATGGTGGGTTTGTTATTTGCCTGAATTAGGTAAACATCTACATGAGAGTAGGTATTGGTCCGTTATAGAATAGGAGAGGTCGCTGATATATAAGAGATAATGAAGGAGCAACCTTACCCTGGTGTCTTCAACGCGGAATTGTCGAATGATGAGGTCAGGGTCCCCTCGTCTGGCATCCATCCTCGATGAAGCCTCTTCGCTTCCGATTGCTTTCGATAAACATTCCACTGTGATCATTTCGTATTCTCGTATGTGCTTGTCAGGCCAAAACTTAACGAAATCCTGTGAACAATGCACGGTAACTGTTATCCACCATAAAACAATTTTATTGAAGAAAAATAAATCTCCAATTTTACAGACAAAATGAAATTATAAACATTAATAAGAAACTGACATAACCAAACAAAAAATTTGTTGTTACTAATAAAAGTGGCCTTAAAAACACGATGTAATGCTTGCAAAAAACAAGACAGAAAGAAGTTTTAGGAAATTCAGCCTCTGGAAACAACGATTTGCTGCAATGGGAAAATGTTCCTTACAATTATTCGTGTCTTTAACTTAGGCTCAAGATTTAAAGGAATCATCAGTTGCAGACATGAGAAGGAAATCTTTTAAGCACTTGTAGTATACTTCACCGTATTTCATAAATCAAATAAAATGTCTTATCTACCTCGCCCTCGTCCGGTGAAGATAAAAGAACGACTGCCGCACTTTTGTGCTCGCAAAGCATGCGCCAAAAGTCCATGACTGTGTTTTTCAAGGGTGACTGTGTAAGAATGAAAGCATTTCTTTGCTTGTACCCCTAGACGAACCGAAAAGAAGGTATTCAGATATCTAGATAACGAATGGTTAGTCAAAACTAGAAAAAATGTACCAGAAACAATAAACATGTTACCAAAATTAGGAACAGAAAGCAAATCAACTCAAAACCCTCTAAAACATTCAGTTAAAAACAGATAAAATATGTTTAGGATACACCATCATGGCTTACACAGTAGACTTAAACCCTAACCCGTGGGAGGAGGGCGGAGATGGGCTTATTTATAATATAAAGATTCATGCATAGGTAGGCTAAAAAAGAAGTTATTCACGGGGAAAGGTTCACCACATTGCTATTTGATCAAGCATCTGTAGCTTTAAAAAAAATGATAACAAAAACTACTCCATTGTGCTGTAAAAAATTGTTTTACTATTAAATGGCGTTTTAAGCCTTATTCGTCGTTTTGATTGCTTTTCTGTTAGCATAATAGGCAAGTGTGTGATGTCACAAAAGGGACTTTTATAGAAGGCAATGTATTTGCCCCAACGAATATTTGAATCTTTGATGAATGTATCTGGTAGAGCAGGGGGCTTTTCCAATCGTGGAAGTACTAAGAGCATTGGCTTTTTAAGGCTTTAGACTATGAGGCAGAAACATGTTGGACTATGTTGGAAATGAAATCGTCAGCATCAGCAATCACTTTCTGGAAAATTTGAAACAACAACAACAACAATAAGAACAACAACAACAGCAACAGCTATAGAGAGTTTATCAAAAGGGGGATCGAGTGACTTACATCTACATAGACAGCGTTTATGTATGCTGTCGCTTCGTCATCCTCTATCATCAATAACCGAACGAGGCTGTTGTCAGCTGAAATACAAGATATTCCACATGACTAAGAGACACTTATGGCTGCTGATTTCTAAATTAATATACGACCCCGAATAATATACAGCAAGCCCTACCAACAATCTATGCTTATATGTAGTGCTTGGACCAACAGCATACACCCAAATAATAGCTTTTTAATGCTTTACTTCTTTGCCTTTTGGCGAGTTTAAAAATAATAATGACGATGCATTTTTGATGCAATGTGCATGCAGCAGCAATACGTGTTAGACCCCTTTTTGGAGAAATACGAGCATTATACCTTAGCTTTACAGAAGCTTGCTAAAGAGGGTCGCGAAAAGAGGTCAAACTGATTGAGAAAAAACACAATATACAAAGAATAACTTAGGAAACCCATAGATCTTCCTTCCCTGACACTAACAGAGGTAACCAACAGAGTATCGAGAAACTTACCAGGCAATGTGCAAGCATTTTGGTTACGATTTTTCGCCATGTTTTCTGGTAATGCTGCAGTGTTGCAAGAAGACTTCGGGGGGATCGGACTGACGTTGTTCAGTATCTGTCGAAAATGCATCTTTCTTAACACAACATCTTTCTCAAATAAGTTAATGAAGTGTATCACACTAGCAAAATGTCATGTATCACAGGAAAAAATTCAACGCATCAAACAGATTATCTGAAGCTGTTTGCGATGAGGATATTCAAAACTGAGTTTTTATGTTCTGAAATGAAATTTATGCAGCATTTGTTGACTATTTGAACTAAATTTTTGCAGCAAGAAATGTATGCCATTTTCTTTATACCAAACAACGACCAAATGATTTTGTGATGTCAAAAATACTTTCGGATAGGTTATTGAATTTGCCATCTGGGTTAACTTGCAAAGTCATTTATCATTATCAATATACTTTAAAAAACAAACTAGCTGAAGGATAGAGATTTCAGAACTCACCTTCCATTCCTTCTCGAATCCAGTCATGTTCGTCTCTGGTGAAATTGTCTCCAACCTATTAATCATTATTCTCAAATCCTGGGCGGTTATCTCTGTATTTCCACACTGAACTGATTCCAGCAACGCATCGTGAATGAATATGTATTGTTCCTAGAATGAAAGAGCCTTCAATAACAACCTATTGCCAATTTTTTGTGAAACGAGAAATTTATTGAAAAAGTAGGCCTGGCCTGGCGCAAGCCATGAAGCTCGACTTGGGCCGACGCCTTCTGCTTTAGATGGAAAAAGAGCAATTCTTAACCGAGGCAATAAAAGAATTGGCACCAATACCATGTCGTTTTGTGATCTTGTAAGAAACTCTGCTCTGGAAATTGCAGCAAAGTTGTTTTAGCTTTAGCCAAATGTTTACAACTTAGATTGCCAGATGACTTAAAATAGGATTTTCACTTAGAACACCCATTGTAACTTGTAAAAACATATCTTATAAATAAATAAGTTTCTAAAGCCGCAGTTTTATGTACGAAGAATGATTCAATATTAGGACATGGCAGCACTATATGCACCAAACAATAAAAATCAAAAGCTGATTAAAGAACATCGCGCACATCCAAGAGTTATCTATGACTCACTGCCTCCAAAGGTACCTCTGCGATATTTAGGACATACAGGATCAACCTACACCACAGCAATAAACGCAAATGAAAAACTACCTCCGTCTGAACCATGGCAATTCTCCTTGTTCTCATTGCAGCAACAAAATTGAAAATATCGACGTCACTCTGGCCGTTCATCCTGTCAAGCATCGCATCTAATGCTATGTAGGTACCGGTTCTTCCAACACCAGCGCTAAAAACAGACCATTTTACATTAAACTACATCAGCACTCGTGAATAACTACCATTAGAGAATGAAGCCCCGCATAATAGCCTACATGGTACAGCAAATTGTAGACAAGGTTTACGGCCTCATGTCAAATTTTACTTGATGACTTCATTTGTTAAAAAAATTCCCTAACGAAATCAAACAAAAACACTAAATTAAAGGTATCTTACTTGTGCTGTTAATCAAAATAGCTTTGGATAAGAAAGCAGTACCATAAAGTACGTTGGACTGACTTACAATATAACTGCAAAAACAAGAGTATCTTTCTCTTGCTTTTAACATAAACATGAACGTACCTGCAATGTACTAGTGTTGGTCCTGAGTCCGGGTTTTGGTAAGAGCGCACCCTTCGTCTAAAGGCGAGAATTGCTGTGGCGTACTTTGGTACTCCGTGATCGGGCCATACAGTAAAATGAAAATGTTTCACCTCTCTCGATTCTTGTGAATTTGTCTGTTAAAGAATGCGAGTGCTAATGTGAAAAGCTGTATAGCAGTCCATATAACAATGCTTATAAATGCGTTAATACAAAGATTAAATTTCCCGCTACAGCTGTGACATCACAAAGCTGAGCTCTACTTTTCCTCAAAACGTTATTCTCAAAACTTCTACGTTCCACCGTAATTCCCAATCAGAGATCTCCCGGAGCATTCCAAAATGATATTACAGAACGACGTCGGAATAACCAACGCTCTTTTATAGCAATTTCACAAAGAGGTAATGAAGCCTCTTTTTGGCATCTAAGGCCTGCCTTTCTTGTTAGTGTGGTCCTTAAACTATAAAGGAATACTTTACTGAAATTCCGCAGGAGCCTAATAATGTGCAAAACAACAACTTACCATTTCTAATAAGAATGTCCTGATTGAATAGTCAGCGTAGATTTCCTTTCTAGTCAAAGTGACAAGAATGTCCCCGTATTCAATACAGTCATCTGGCCAGTATTTGTGACATTTGAGCTATAAAAACAAGACGAAGAGAGATTTAGCAATCAAGGCTGATAAACATCGTGTAAACTTGTAGCACCATACAATAATGCATAAACGGTTTGGAAGGACGAGGTAGTTCAGGTAGAATGAAGGCGAATTCTACCTCCAATGCACAGATACAGTTATATAAATACATCACTGGTTTATACGAGTTATCATGTAAAAGTCAGTTGCCATGATAATGTCCAAAAGTCATGCCCTCTTGAAAGGTCTAGCTGCAAAAGACCACATGTTCTCAAATGCCTGTTTCTGCATTTATGCAGTATCTGAGATCCGTTGGCTCAACCTTCATGATTGATATAGGTCCTCAAAAAATAGTCTTTAAATAAAGTCAAAAAGTAAACGCAAATATTGCTGCTACAAAGCAGTCAGTACTTCTTCGCCAAACTAAAAGAATCTTTGACACTAACATCATTAACCCATACCTTATTTTTTTCTTGCAAGTTGGTTAGCATGACAATCACACTTGACCTTAGCTCCCATACCATGCGCCAGAAGTCATTGAAAGTACCAGGCAATGGTCCTAGAAAATTCAATTGCATATTTCAAACTTTATTCGCCGCAAACCTGGCGCGATATTAAATATAAACGATAAGATATCGAAAAGAGGCATTGTGAGCCTTCGTACAAAAATTTATTCCACCCTTAGAATGCGTAAATGTATCTCCCACCAGAGGCAAAATAAATCTGTTCTTGGCTTGTATCATTAAATGACATCATATAAAATGAAGTTTTAGTTTCGGCAACTGTAGCCCTTGACCATGCAAACCTGCTTTTGTTCGTCTGAAAATGTTTACGTCACGAGGAGAAGCTGCCAGTAATTTGGCCTACCTTGAGTGGCAACGTATCCATTGGGTTTCATGTAACCCTGAAATGAAATTTAAAAGTTCAATTGAAAAATAGGGCACTGTTTCAAGTAGAGAGAGAGAATAAATGAAAAAATTGTGTATATATACAAATACATAAAAGTTGTGCATAAATATGATCCTAAGTAAATGGAAGCCAAGTGACAGCTTTTATTGAATATGTTGTGAATTAGGGCAAATCACAGGGTCTCGTGATCAGTATCATGCACTGATTACATGTTTTGTTATTGGTCTACACCATTGTTCAACTCATCATGTGTCGTGCCCAATATTTTTTAATGTTGATGTTCAAAAAAGCTTAGTTTTACTCTAAACGACTATTTTTTTATATACACCTAAGCTGCGAGTGCGGGGCCAAATAAAACAAGGGATCAGCTTCTTTGGTGACCAGAATTGAGATTAAAATGGGTTTACTAGATGTCATACAATTGTATCAAAATCGGATAATATCTATTCCAAATATACATCTCCGAGACAACTAATTCGATTTTACCACGTTACACTAATTGCGAGAAATTATTTACATTTAAAGAGAGAGGAAGATCTCAAGATAATTTTGGTTTTCTCACAGTTGGTTTGAAAAACAAAACGAATATTGAATACAAAGTTTCTGTTAGCTGACACAAGAGCAGCAACATTGAAAATCGTTGCAAGGAATACTTACATCGATGTAAGAGGCGTTTATATAATCTGAAGTTGGATCTCCTCTCAACCTTCTTAGTATCACACGTGCATGGTCATCTAGAAAGAGTATGTTACTGATGATATAATTGATGAGAATGATGCAGATGATTGACAGTGATTGACAGTGATTGACAATGATTGGCAATGATTGATTTTGATTGATTATGATGATGATTGATGACGGTTAATAGTGATTATTATTAAAGAGTTCTAAAGTGTGACGTCATAAAAATATATTTTTAGAATCATTCGATTTTGACCACATAACCTAAAAGATAACTAAGAAATACACTCATTTTTTATAAGAAACAAAGGTCGATGTTGAGTACTCCAGTTTCTTAATGTTCTGGAAATTTCAATACTCATTGTTTCTTAAGAGTTTCTTTATTATGTTGTCATGAATGATGTTATGAAATATTCGTTATCTTTTATATCACGTCAAAAGATTCGCTTCCATTCTGATGCTGTATTTAGATGTGGGAAGTATAATTTCATCCCATGTGTCTTAATTTCCAGGCCATCATGGCAATCAAGTTCTTAGATATCGCAAAGTTTCGCTGTTCTCAGTTTTATCACGATTCAATAGTTTCTTAATTTTTTGCTTCGAGTACTGAAGTTTCTTAATTTTTCTGACAGTACAGTACTCTTTTCTTATAGCCAGTTTCTTATAAAAAAAATGAGTGTACTCGTAAAGTTGCAAACACCAGTTAAATGTGTCAAAACTCGGGTGAGAAATGTCCAATGAAAGATTTGAAGAAAACTATTTGAAGATTCAAAGTAAAAGATTTGCTAATGGATTACTTTGACTTCAGCTTTGTTCATAATACTACGAACAGAGACCAAATTACAGGGATTTGATCGGGAAAGAGACTGTGCACACGTGGCCATATCTCAGCAAATTCGTACAACATTCAAATGATTTTGCACATTTGGGGGAATGCTACAATTTTGTTTTGAGATGCTATCACTTAAGAAACCCATTAAACCGTTAGAATTTTTGAGCATTCTGGAAGGAAAAGGCGGATACAAAATTTACAAAATTAAATTAGAATTTAGAAGACTTACATGCGACAATATTCGCAAATCTGTTCTTTGGCTTATTTTCCGGCTGGTGGGCATTCTCCCAGGAAAATTCCTTTCCCATTTCTAATTGCTATAAAAAACGGAATCATCAATAATTAGTGCTCTAAGGTAAATAAAGTGGAATGAGTTGCAGATAATTCTCCTCGTTTACTTCTGTCCAAAAAATAGCAAATTATTCTGCATTACATAACTTGGTTTTAAGCAAAAGATAAAGGGACCCGTCAACATAGCATCTACAATGACAGAAGCGATTTTCTAAATCTGTATAGTTTTAGTACGAAAATTCAGTTGAACTGATCTAGCTGATAACAACTAAGATCATTAACTGAACTGGATCTAGGAGAAACTATACTGGAAACTTTCTTTCAAATGAATTTCAAGACTTCAGAATTGCGCTAAAGTAAAAACATAATGTTGCCAATCATATTGAAGATATTTCTGCCAACCATTCCAAAAAGATAGTGTTTCCGTCTTTTGGTTGGAAAGGTGAATTATCGTTTTTCGCTATATTTATCGATTGAAGAGCAACTGACATTGTTAAAATGAATTGCTACATACAGCATACTCTACTCTAAAGCCGGTATTTTCACTGCGGTGCATTTTTGCCACGTATTTTCCGTAATTTGCAAATGTAACTGGTGCATGATCCGGATGCAACGGGAAATCTCCGGTAAGAGAGGCCGGTCTTTGTTGAGCTGGAAAAAGATGTCAAAATGGATAAAACTCCCAAGATTTATCAAACCTCAGCTGCTACTTAAAAAGGCTTCAAAAAATTATTGCTAACTGGTTATTGTTACTCGGTCATCGTTCACCAGTTATTGTTAACCGGATATCATGAACAGGTTATTGTGAACAGGTTATTGTTCACCAGTTATTGTTAACCGGTTTTTGTTAACCGGTTTTTGTTAACCGGTTATTGTTCACCAGTTATTGTTAACCGGTTTTTGTTAACCGGTTTTTGTTAACCGGTTTTTGTTAACCGGTTTTTGTTAACCGGTTTTTGTTAACCGGTTTTTGTTAA